>NC_056728.1:1459330952-1459533452 GCF_019279795.1 Protopterus annectens
TTGTTCTGATTGTAGTTCACAGGGTCCTGGGTGCAAGACTTGGCAATGAAATGCATGGTGGTAACACAGCATTTTATTCTAGCAACTTTCCAAGATTATGCAAGCAATGTTTAAAATGTGTCCCTTGTTTTTGCCCCCCCCCCCCCAATAAATTTTGGCTTTTTACAGATTTCTTGTGCTTCAAAGTTGAGAGATACAGTTGAGTGTCGAGAGCATTTCACAAGGAGCTGAGAGCTTGAAGAGAAGTTTAGTGCTGCTTATGCTGTGATTGCTTGTGTTGTTAATAGCACAACAGGTAGTATACTTGCTTTTGATGCAGAAGACTGTGGGTTCAACTCCCACAGTATATAGATGCATTACTGTACTGTGTTGTACTTTTAAAGGGGTGAATGCTGCAGTCCTGAGAATGTCCTCTTTGGCAGAGATACCTAGTAACCATGAACCTGTTCCAGTTTGCCATCCATTCCCTATTGCAATATTATTAGCTTATCATTTTTTTAATGTAGCATAGACAATTTATTCCTCAAGAACAACGGGCACTACATTTGTAGATGAAACAATGAAATATAAAGTTGTGTGCTAGCAGCAACCTCTTCATTAGTTACAGATCTCTTTAATGTGGAATTATTTAGATGGCTTTTACTTCTGCAGAGATTGTGCATATTTGCTGATACTAGTGGATCGTAGAAGTTTGAGTAAACTTTTATGATGGAAATGTTCTGAATTGGGCAGTTTTGTCATTATTGGTGCATGCATTTTGTTTCATTGTTTACTGGAAAAATGTTCAAAACAATACATTTAAAATGCCGTCTAACAACTATACTGTATTATACAAGGAATATAATTTAATATAACCAGGAAGGTGTATCAAAGAACACATGTATGTTTCCTGTGCAAGGGGCCTATGATTTGAAAACGGCCCAAGTTAATCTTTATCTGGCAATGGCCAGATGTATTTTCTTTGAATGTGGGTTTTGATGCTGTTTTAATGAATGTGAGTTTCAAGGGCAGAGAAGTTTTAATGCTAAGTCTATTTTCATTGTGAAACTGCATTGCTTTGTTTAACAGATGTATATTAGTGTTTGTGCTGTAAAATGTAAAATAAAACTTTTAAATGAAATTCAAATCATTGTAGAAGAAAAGCAGTATGCACATTACAGTGTTTATGGTAAATGGGGTGAAATAGCAATGTAATGGGACACTAGAATAGCTGCAGGGGTGAGGCCCCATTCGGCCATAATTTTGTGAGGGGGGGAAGGGTGGCAAATTCAGCCCCTGCTGGACTATACCTTTCAACTGTCCAGATTTTTGCAGAATTAATAGATTTTTGCTTCTTATTTTTGATTTGTTCCTCATGACATTTGTGGTTTTCTGGCAAATCATTTAGGAATGAAGTCACTAAATAATGACAGACATTGAGTTTCAGACTTCATAAACATCGGAAAAATGCATGATAAAGCAAGACCTGTTATTCTGTCAACTGTCTAAGTTTATACAAGAGCAATTTTTAGTACTGTTTGTATTTTCCCCCAATATATTTGACCTTGTCCAGATTTCCTGTGTTAAGAGGTTGATAGGTATAAGTAAATAAATTAGTTTATAGAATTAGGTATATCCAGACCTCTCAACTGTCCCCGATTTTAGCTCAAAATGTTGCTCTCTCCCTAATAATCCCTCTGCAAAATGACAAGTTTGGAAGAAAAGGTGGAGGGTTTACAATTAATAAATAATTGTAATGATCAGAGTTATAGATTACTTTTCATTTCAGAAATGCATGTAGATTATCTTGTCAGCTGCTGAAGTTAACAGTACTAATATTAAATGTGTCCCTTCTTTGAAAGTTTCCCAACTGTATTGTGTGGCTATTTTATATTTTTGCATCACATTTTTGATCCCTTTTTCATAAAATTGTGGTTTTCTGCCAAATTAGTGGCAAATAATTAAAGAATGAAGTTAGAAAATAATGACAGACATTTGAGTTTCAGATTTCATAACCTTCAGAAAATTCATACTAATGCAAGGCCTACTATTCTATTATCTTTCTAAGTTTATAAGAGCAATATTAAAAAAATTGTCCTTATTTTTGGGCCTTTGTTCCACTTCTATTTATGGTTTTGTCCAGATTTCCTGCTCTGAGGTTGAGAGGTATGACAAATGTGTCAGGGCCATCACCGTCAGCCAGAGACATTTCAAATTGTGACATACTTGTTGCACCCCACTCCCTCACGTGGTGACTCTGGATGTGTCCAAGCAAGGCAAGGAGCAGTTATGCAGTGTAAGTGTGCAAAGCATCCTCCCATCCAAGGTAGAACAAGTACTACAGTGGCTTTTCATCTCTCCTTGATTTTGCAGAATGTTCTGGTTTTCTGTCATATTTTTATACCGTTAATTTATGCTTCTTCTTATTCAGAAAATGCATGTTGTTGCAGAGCCTGTTGCTCTTTGTTTAAGTAGCAGTGCTTTAATGACCATCAGGTAAGGTTGTCTGAGATTTTAAGATGCAAGTAAGCTTTAATAAGCATACTGTTAAAGAATTACCAACATTGAAAGCCTTTTTGTTGTTGCCATGCAGAGAATATTTACATAACTAGATTGTGTATAAGCCTTAGGTATTGAAATGCATATGACAGTATTTGTAATAAAGGGCAGGATTACAGTATTTTCAGAAGCTCATTACATTTGCTGGAGGCTTGCAGTCATCTTTGCAGGCTTTACCCATAAACTAAACAGAATGCCAATCTATCATGTGTGGTCCATAACCTGTGCAGTAATCCTTTAAGCAATTTATCTTGAGCTTGTTTCTTGTTTGATGTTCATTTTTTACTTTGATCATGTTTTCCCCATGAAACAAGTAGATAGTTGTTGTCAGGCAGCACAACTTTTTTGGATAAGAAACATTTTTACAAGTGGGGGTATCACAGAGATTGCTACTTTCAGCACGTTACTTGGTACTTTTATAAAGCTGAATATAAATTATAATTAGAACTGCAGTGCAAGGAGAAGTGATTTGAGTTGAGTGCTGCTTGTTTTTTATACTTGATTTTGACCAGCATTCCAGTAATATATTTAAAAAGTAATTTATTTTTTCATGCCTCACAACCTTTTCTTCTATACCTCATTTTGTATTGATTGGACTGTCATAATGATGATTTGGCACCCAGGGCAGCGTATTTAATTAAAGTCACAGTTTTTGCATTTTTTTTAGCATAGACCCACCCCTTTCTAGTTGGCCACAACCATTCCTGTTGGCCCCACCCATTCAGCTGTCTCCTGCAGACCCCTTTGATTTGAAGCCACCAGCTGCCACTGGCAATGAATACTGACCTTTTTTCACTAATCTGATTGAATGTTGAACAGATAGTTTGTTTTAGTTGAGTGGTTGGTGAATAACATGAAATAGGAAAAAGCATATGCCTAAGGGAAGGACCCTATAATTGCAGGCTAAAATTAGGGAAAGAATGGTAATGTCAGTGGCTTAATAGATACACACTCACTGATGATCAAAAGACTGTGGATTCTATTCCGGTACCAGTTACTTGGACTAATTTTCTGGTATTGAAATTGCAATGAAGTAAGCTCATTATCAATAGTTCAAAATAAATCCAAGCAAATGGGAGGTGCTACTATTTATATGGGATACTAGGTCACACCTGTCTGAGTTTCTGTTACCTCAGATGGAGGTAAAAGAGTTTAGGCACTGAGTAAAAAAAAAGAAAAGGAGTAGCGGCATTTTATATTTACTAATTTATTTATTTATTTATTTACAGTTTGATGGCCGGGGAGGTCAACTGGGCTCAAGGGGGCCCATTTTCAGTGGAGGCCCGGGGAGAAAAGCTCCATATTACATAGTAAAAATAGCACAATTAAGCACATTTTTATATTACATAGTAGAACTAAGCAAAGTATAACAACAAAATAGATGAATATACATTACATACTTACATGATGACAGATTAGAGTAGTATTAGTACAGGGTTTAAGTTGTACAGAGGTTGTAAATCATCAGTGGATGGTATACAAACTAACATTGTAAGATGGTAGTAAATAAGATTAATCCCAGGAAAGAGAAGAATAAGGTGGGAAGTACATTAAGTACAATGAGTGCATTAAAGTAATAGGCAGGTTAGGTAGGTAGAGTATAATTGCATTTCCAATTATAGGAGAGGTAGGAATGGAGCTGGGTTTTAAATTGTTCAAAGTTTTCAGTGGTTCTTAGAGAATGAGGGAGAGAATTCCATGTCTTGGCTAAGGAGAAGGATAGGAGAAGATGACCAGCTGGACGATTTGGTTTGTATACGGAAATTAGATTTTGGTGGGCAGATCTTAGAGTTCTATGTGGGATATATGATGGTAGGATGTTTGTTAGAGCTGGGAATTTAGTAGGGTTAAAGATAATCTTGTGGGTTGTAGTGAGTTGGAGGTAGTCAAGGTAGTTGGGCAGCTCTAGCCAATTCAGCAGGTGGAGAGACATGCAGTGGTGGGTGGAGTATTTGGATATAGTGGCAAATTTTGAGATTTTATTGTAAAAGATTTCCAGTTTGGAGGAAATAGATGAAGATAGGTTGGTTAGTAGGGGAGCACCATACAATAGTGACGGTAGTAAGTAGGTAGTGGTGAGTGTCTGTCTTGTAGTAGGGGATAGAAAGTGGGAGTTTCTGCACAGCATGCCAAGTTTCTGATGTGTTTTCTTAATATTTAGCTGAATGTGAGTGTCGAATATTAGATGTTCATCAATAGTAACCCCGACGAGTTTAGCAAAAGGAACAACTTCTATAGTGGAGTTGGCATGGCTGATAATATTGAAAGAAGTTTTGTCAAGATGGAGGGATTTTGAGGGAGAGAATAGTAGAATTTTAGATTTGTTGGCATTCAGAGAGAGGTGATTTTGAAGCATCCAGTTCTCAGTAGTTGAGAAGGCAGTTTGAGTTTTTGTTTGGAGGTCAGGAAGGTTGGAAGCAGAGCAGACTAGAGTTGAGTCATCTGCATGCTGGACAATCTTAGTGTTAGGAATGACTGCATGGAAATCATTAATAAATATATTAAAGAGCATTGGGCTGAGTATGGATCCCTGGGGTACCCCGGTTGGGGTAGGAAGGAAGGATGAGATGCCAGTTTTCCATTTTATGGCCTGAAATCTGTCAGAGAGATAGCTGTTGAACCAAGTAAGGGTATTCTGAGAGAGATTAAGGTTAGAGAGGTGGTTTAGGAGGTGGGCATGGGAGACTGTGTCATAAGCCTTGGAGAGATCAAGAAGGACTGTGAATACAAGTGTTCTTTAGTCACGGGCATGGTTTACTATGTCAAGGAAAGAGAGAAGACCCGTTGTTGTGCTATGGCCAGGACGGAAACCATGTTGTGTGGGGGTGAGGAGTTGTTTTTTGGTAAGGAAAGGCATGAGCTGGAGCTAGATACATTTCTCAAGGATTTTTATAATTGGGGAGAATATAGCTATAGGTCGGAAGTTAGAAATGTTATTATTTTTGCCTCCTTCGTGGAGGGGTAAGATGAAGGCTGCACACCACAGTTTGGGGACATATGACTCCTGTATGGATCTATTAATGAGAATACTGATGGGGGTGGCAATACTGCCTGCTGCCAGTTTTAGAAAGAGTGAGGGGATATTGTTAGGGGCACTGGAGCAAGGCTTAAGCTTAGAGAGAAGCTTTTTATGTATGAGGTGGGGATGGGTTTGAGATGAAATATGGGAGGAGCATTAGGGATGGAGGGTTGGGTAGAGGGTTTGGGTTGGAAGGATGGGATGTTTGGGAAGGTCTTGGTGAGTTCTGCTATAGAGTTAGTAAAGAAGGAGTTGAATAGAGTAGCTATTTCTATGTCAGATTTGGTGGTGTCAGGGCAGGGAATATTTTGGTAATTGGGTTGAGGAGAGAGTTGATGGAGTTCCAGAATTGTTTGGGGTTCTTGGAATGATTAGACTGGAGTTTGGTATAGTAAGATGTTTTTATCCTGTATAATTTGTTTTTTGGCAAGGTTACGTAGTTGCTTATATTTAAGAAGGGTGTCAGGGTGCTTATTGTGATGGTAAAGTTTCAAGGTCTTGTCTCTTAGATGCATAAGTGATTTGGTGTCTTTAGTTAGCCATGGGGTGGAATTGGGCTTTATATATTTTGTTCTTGGTGGGGCTTGGGAGTTTAGGGTATTTAAGAAGGTTGAGTTGAAGAGTTCCACGGCGTTGTCTAGGGGGAGAGTTTTTAGATTGTCCCAGTTTCTAAGATTGAGTGTATTGGAGAAAGTTGTGGGGTTAAAGTTAGTAAGGTTTCTTGCATGAATATATTGGTGTAGGTGAGGACTGGAGGGGGTTGCTCTATGGATGAAGGCTGGTAAGTGGTCACTAATGGAGTCTGGTAAGATGCCTGTGTGTAGGATTTTATTTGGGTGAGATACTAGGATCCAGTCAAGTGTGGAGCCTGGGGGTTGTTTTTATTAGGTCTGGTGATGACATTTGTAAGCAGAGTGAAATTTAATAGATTGATTGCTATGGAGGGATTATTGGTATTTATTTTGTTCCAGTCGATGATTACATCTCCTAGTATGTAAGTTTAAAGCTTAATATTAGTTGAGGCTCATAGAAGAATTTCTTCTAGGGTGGTTGTATTGTTTCCAGGGGGATATAGAGGGCCATAACACAAATGCTTTTATAGTTATTCACTTTGAGTATTCCTATGACTAGTTCAGCGTTATTGAATTGGGGAATAGGATTTTGGTAGGGAGTGATGGAGAGTAGGCTAGAAAAGATTAAGGCCACTCCTCCTCTTTTCCTATTTTGGCAGTCATATCTGAGAGCCTGAAACCCAGGGGGAAGGATTTTGGAGTCAGAAATGTGGGGTTTTAGCCATGTCTCAGTGACAGCTACTATGTCAGGTAGGGTATGGCATAGCCAAGCATGGAAGTGGGTTGTTTTGTTTTTTAGACTTTGGGCATTAATGGTTAGTACTTTGAGATATTTATTTTTATTTATTTATTTTATTTTACATTTGTTGACTGGATTAGTCCGACTGGATACATATCCATTTTCAGCGGAGGCCCGGGGAGAAAAGCTCCACACTAAAAAAAAACATAAATTTACATACAGATAAATTTACAAATAACATACCATTTTCATTAAAAAAAAACATAAATTTACATACAGATAAGTTTACAAATAACATACCAATTTCATCAGAGGTTCAGGGAGAGAGCACCTTGGTAAAAACATAATTATACAATCAGAAAATTCCCAATTAATGATATGTAAGAATAGGTACTGTAGGAACATTTAGCATCAGTGAGGTAAGGATTATAAGCTAAGTGGACAGTGAATTAACCTTGTTCCGCAGTAATACCCTAGGCCTTATAAGGTGAAGGCAGACCTAGAAGAGTCTGATTCCTATGAAAGAGCAGAGATGACTGTTTGGTGGAACTGAGGAGTTCCAATTGTGGGTAGCTTGCACTAAGAAGGAGAGAGAAGCCCTTAGTTAGGAGAAAGTGGGTGGTGGGAGACTTTTTGGATTAGTCTGGATTAGCACATGGGCATAGCCAATGTGACTTTAAGAATTCTTTAAGATTATTTTTAAATCGGCTAAGCGAGGTAATAGATCTTAGGTTATTAGGATCTTAGGTTATTTAGGGTTGGTAATATTTGTTGAGGTGGGAGGAGTAAGATTGTTTCTGGTAATAGGACCTGGGTTGGGGTGTATGTCTCCTGCTAAGCTTAGGCAGTTAAAGGGGAAAGGGAGCAGGGGCTTTGGTTTGCTTCTTGGGCTTTCTGGGAAGTGTAGTATAGCTTTAGGTATGTGTTGTTTTATTCAGGAGGGTAGGAGTTTTTGGTTTGAAGTAGTGAAGTAGGTTTGGTTGAACTAGAGAGGAGGATATAGTGTGAAAGTGAGACCTGGTAAGATGAGGATGGGTGTTGGTGGTGGTGGTGGGGGATAGGAAAGAAGGAGGAAGCTTGTAAGAGGAATAGGAGGTAGCACGGCATAGAGGGATTAGAAGAAGTAAGGTGAGTGAGGGGATGAGAAAGGTTTGAGAAAGTGGAGAAAGCATGATATGAGTAGAATGTATGTTGTTGACTGGTAGGGGGTAGTGAGAATGAAAGATGGAGGAGTATAGATTTGAATATAGGACTTATGGTGTGGGAGGGGAGGGGCAATTAAGTATTGGACAATGGGTAGGGGAGGGGTTAATAAGAAATTGAATGGAAGCAAACAAACTGTGCACATAGATGGAAGCAAGTAACACAAAAGATAAATCTACAGCAACCAGTTTATTAGTTTGAGTGCTTTCATCTGCCTTAAGCCTCAGACTTTATCAAGTTTTTCTGATGAAGTCTGAGGCTTAAGGCTGACAAAAGCACTCAAACTAATAAACTGGTTGCTGTGGATTTATCGTTTGTGTTACTTGCTTCCATCTACGTGTAAATAAATTGAATGGATTGGTTGAAAGAGGAAGGGGAGGGAATAATGGCTAGAATAAAAGTGGGAGTAGTGGGGGCAGGGTGGAAATTGGGGGCAGGGTAGGGGAGAGGAGTGAGCCTGCAGAGTGAATGGAGTGGGTACAGCCAAGAGAGAGAATGGCTGGAGTCAATCAGTGGAGTCTGGAGCAAGGAAACCTGGAGGGAATGCAGGGGCAGGTAGCAGAGGTAAGTCCACACTCTGTGGTCAGGCGATAGAAGGTAAAGTAAGATATATTAGAGAGGAAGCAAGCCAGCAGGAATAAATGTAGGATGCACATAAAGTAAGCAATCCAGCAGTAAGGGATTTATGATAAGGAAGTGGGTCTGCTTCAGCAGGAGCATGGGTGTACTGTAAAGTCTAGGAAGAGAGTATAGGTTGGTGGATAATGCCACCTAGTGGCTAAGGAGGAGAATGACAGCCTAGGACCCAGATCAGCCAGAAAAAGGGAGTAAAATACAGGAGAGTTATGAGGGGGAAAAACAAGTAAAGATAAAAAATCACCATAGACAGCTTTTCAGGCACAGGGGGAGCACATGCTCTACTGTATTGGGAGCACCAAATAACAGCTAAACACAGGTACATACACAATATGGAAATGAAACTTGAGGGAGCACTTTGGGAGTCCTGGAGACGATTTCCTTTCTGGGAGTTGTCTTTGCAGGGTGATAGAGAGGGATGGAAGCACCCGGAGTTGCTGTGGTGCAGACAGACTATATAGAAATAAAACTTGAGGAGCACTTCGGGAGTCCTGGAGGAGATTTCCTTTCAGAGAGTTGTCTTTGCAGAGTGATAGGGAGGGATGGAAGCACCCGGAGTTGCCACAGTGCAGACAGACTATATGGAGACAGACTATATGGAAATGAAACTTGAGAGAGCAATTCAGGAGTCCTGGAGGAGATTTCCTTTCAAGGAGTTGTCTTTGCAGAGTGATAGAGAGGGATGGAAGCACCCGAAGTTGCCATGGTGCAGACAGACTATATGGAAATGAAACTTGAGGGAGCACTTTGGGAGTCCTGGAGGAGATTTCCTTTCAGGGAGTTGTCTTTGCAAAGTGATAGAGAGGGATGGAAGCACCCATCGTTGCAGCGGTGCAGACCAACTATATGGAAATGAAACTTGAGGGAGCACTTCAGGAGTCCTGGAGGAGATTTTCTTTCAGGGAGTTGTCTTTGCAGAGTGATAGAGATGGATGGAAGCAGCCGGAGTTGCCGTGGTGCAGACAGCGGGCGAGGAGGAGCAGCCTATGGCGGAGCAGAGCATAGCAGGTCAGGGAAATATTTAAAAATCCTTAGATCCTTAAAACTTAGATGTCACAAAGTATGCAGTCACATGTTGCTATAGTATAAACAATATTTACAACAGCATAATGAAAAAAGCATAATTAAGAGAATATTAATGACATCACCTTCATCCACAACCCTTCTGCCATAACCAAAACTTAATTTCCATATTATCAAAGTTCATATTACATAAAACAGCTTTAAGTATTCCTCAATGATAATATACTTAAATGGATATAACAACTATATTTCTACAGCATTTTATGTTCTATAAAACATGTTAACAACTTGTTTTTCCTTTGTTTTCAAGCCTTGAATGTTTGTCACTCTTTATGTTACTTGAAAGGTACTGTGTTTCATACATCTCTACATAATATTTGTTAATTTTTGGGAAATGTTGTAAACTTTATGGTTTATTAAGATTACAGTCTTAACCTTGTGGTTTACATCATGGGTAAAAAGGATGATTTAGTTAGTCCACCTAACCAGTCAACAAAATAAATAAAGTGCTTTTACATGCAATTCCTGTAAAGAACGATACTGCATAGAATCTTCCTATTGTGACGTGTATGTGAATTTCTCTCCTTGCCATTAAAATATCTTGAGTTCCTTTCTCAAGCACCTGCCAAGCAAGTATAATATTCTTTCGTAGTATCTATATAGCATAATTTCCTGTAATTTCCTATATTTGCTATAGTTAACTACATACATTTACTTCTTCCTGATATTCCTACCAGATGTCATATTTTTTTCCTTTACTATAGCTTCCCATCTTAATTTATATGTTAATACAGCTCTCAATAATATATATATATATATATATATATATATATATATATATATATATATATACACACACACACACACACATATATATATATATATATATATATATATAGATTTGTATTATGTATAATGAATTTTAAAACTTAAAACAAATGAAAATAAAATAAATAATCAGGTTAGTTAAACCCTACTCCATGATTCTCATCATAATATAAAATCCTTTACTTGATCAGTTTATTCTAGATCCCCTAAAATATCCCCAATTTACTCTCCTTTCCAAATAATCTGCAAAAGGTTCCATAATATGTCACAGTCCCTCACCTAATTATATTGTATTAATAATATGCATATGTATATATATATATATATATATATATATATATATATATATATATATATTTTTTTTTCTCTCTCTCTTATATTCTCCAGCTATATTTTCATCCATCCATTATAATATCTAGCTGTCACTATATAATTCACAGTATCTGTATTTCATCCATAGTAAAATATCTCCCCTGTATTCTGATACTGCCCCATAACCATTACTCTTTTCAGTATTCACAAAACAGCCCCCTTTCCTAGTGCTTCCAGTAATAGAACAGGCCCTTTCATACATAACCTGTTTTCGTTACCGGCACCTCATCATCAGCATGAGCTCAAACTACAATCCATCCAATCATTGTGAATCATTACTAAAGCAAATAATATCCTACTAAGACAACAGCTTTGTGTTAGCATATCTGCTTCCCCAACCATCGACTAACAAATGGTCAAACTTTAGGTGAAGCATAACTCATCCTGCAAAAACATATTATTCAAAAATATACCACACCTAATTATGTTACACAGAAGTAAAAGTCTTACAGCTATTACATGACAATTTCATTTCTTATTTCCATTAATTTTTTACTTTCAAACTATCTCTGTCACTAATAGCAACAGTTCTGTATCTATATTTTTCTTAAATGTCATTACCTCTAATAACATAAACTGGTATTAGACATGAAGCAATTGACTTAGAACACCAGCATCCTTTACTACTGCCATCACATATAGTACACCAACGTCCATATCTACTTCTATCATACATAGGTAAACCAGCACCCATATCTACTACCATCACATATAGGTACACCAGCATCCTTACCTACTACCATCATACATATTAGGTACATTTCATCCATATGTACTACCATCACATGTAGTCACAAACATCATTGCCTACTACCATCACACAATCACACATAGGTACACTAACTACAATGCCAGCCACCATCACACATAGATACATCAACATCCATATCTACTACCATCACACATAGGTATACTAATATCAGTACCTAAGAACATCACATGTAGGTACACCAACATAGATGTCTACAACCATCATACATAGGTATACAATATCCATACCTACTACCATCACACATAGACACACCAACATCCTTACCTACTACCATCACACATAGACTAACATCCATATCTACTACTATTATATATAAGTACACCAACATCCATATATACTTCTATCACACATAAGTACACCAGCACCCATATCTACTACCATCACAAATAGCTACATCAACTTCCATAAATACTACAATCAGATCTAGGTACACCAACATCAATGACTACTACCATCACATATAGGCATACCAACATCCATGCCTGCTACCACTGCACAGTAAACCAACATCCGTATTTCCTACCATCAGATATAGGTACACCAATATCAATGCTTGTAACCATCACATATAGGTGTACAAACATCCAAACCTACTACCATCACACAAAGGTATACCAACTTCCATACTTGTTACTATCACACATATGTATACCAAAACCAATACCTTACTACCATCACACATAGGCACACCAACATCCTTTCCTACTACTATCTCTCATAGGTACACCAACATCCATACCTACTACCATCACATGTAGGTACACCAACATCCATACCCACTATAATCACACATAGGTACACCAACATCCATACCCACTATAATCACACATAGGCACACCAGCATCCTTTCCTACTAGTATCTTACATAGGTACACCTACATCCATACCTACTATCATCACATGTAAATATACCAACATCCTTACCTACTACCAGCACACAAAGGTATACCAACATCCATACCTACTACCTTCACACATAGGTACACCTACATCCATACCTACTACCATCACATGTAAATATACCAACATCCATACCTACTACCATCATGCATAGATACACCAACATCCATGCCCACTATAATGACACATAGGTACTGTGAAGGCTGCCAGCCTAGCCAGATAGAATTTTATAGATAATTCTGTCATCTGTAAATATTAATGTAAACCACAAGCTTGTTGTCTTAAATGGTAAAAATAGTGTTACATGTGGAACTGGAAAATAATGTAACAACTGTGCACTCTGCTGTAAGGAAGCTAAATCAAGCATTTCATGACTGTCTTTGATCTTTAAAGTTGGCTCCGGCCTGTCTAGGTGAAGGAATTCTTGCTATTTTTTTAAAGCCAGAGTTAATGGCCAGAATTTGCATGCGTAAATGTCCTTTATGGCTTTGCTTCTTGACCTGGTGTGAGCTTACTAAAGAATGTAAATGTCGTTTCTGTTAGCCTGGGAACCCAGGGAAGTGTGAAGAATGATGTAATGGGAACCAGGAATGTGGTTTTACAAACAGAGAGAATCAGAGAGCATTAAGCATTTTTGTCTTGACTATCCATCTCATCACCACTCTGCATTTGCTCTATATGTAAGTTTACCTTAGACTTGTGTTTTCTCTTATAAATAGCTAGAAACTAGAAATATTAGACTAAGTGTTTTTCTGTGATGTCAGAACTATACTACTGAATTATTTTAAGTATTTCTCTGTCATCTCTGAACTCTTGACTAGCACTGTGTAGTACGAAGTATTGTCTTGTGTTTTTATTATTTATTATTAAATATTTTAAACCTTTTCAACTGTGGCTGCTTTGTGTAGAGATAATTTAAGCTCTAGAGTACACTGCATGTATATAGTGATCCTGTACCAAGTTACTCTAATAAGCCTTGACTGTTTAGTCACACTTACCATTTGGATAATAATATTGCACAGTAATAATTGGACATCCTTTTAAGGGCCTTTGGGTAGCTGATAAATATTAGCTGGGTGGTGGTAGTGATTTCTACCATATAGTCTGGGTAAAAGGGGCACAGCTGGAGAACCTGTGCCAGCCTTTCCCAGGAGTGTCTGTGTGGTTGTATAAACTCTTCTCAAAGTGTGGGTGTGTGTGTGTGTCAGCTACTTGGGCAGGGACATGAAGCACTGGTTGGACAGAGAGGATGCTGGAGGTTTTAGCTTGCCCACTAGGCTGAGATCTTGATCCTATAGCTGTGCCAGTGGGGAGTCTTATTAGGGACCTGGAGAGCAAGGCAGTGACCAGCCCTGGACTGACTATGATTTCTGTGTGCTCTTAAGGGAAATTGCACTTTACTGTGTGTATTTGTTATCCTTTCCTCCTATATGAGATGTTCCTCACTAGTGTTAGTGGTGAGGATTGAGGCTCCTTGATTGCTGGGCCAGGGCACGGGTGTCACAGGTACACCAACATACATGCCTACTACTGTCACATATAGGCACATCTACTTCCATACCTTCTACCATCACATGTAGGTACACCAACATCCTTAACTACTACCATCACGCCTAGATACGCCAACATCCATACCCACTATAATGGCACATAGGTGCACCAACATACATGCCTACTACCGTCACATATAGGTAACCTACCTCCATACCTTCTACCATCCCATGTAGGTACATCGACATCCTTAGCTACTACCATCACATACAGCCAAATGTACTATCATCACACATAAGGACACCAACAATCGTACCTGCTACCATCACATACAGGTATGCCAACATCTATGCCTACTACTATCACACATATGTATACTGATATCTATGCCTACTATCATCACACATACATACACTGATATGCATACCTACTACCATCACATATAGTTATACCACCATACCTACATAATGTCATAGCACATAGGTCTACTAACATCAATACCTACCACCATCACTCATAGGTGCAACAACATCCATACCTACTGCCATCATACACAGGTACACCAGCATTTATACCCACTACCATCACGCACAGGTACACCAACATCCATACTTAATACCATCACACTTAGGTGAAAAAACATCCATATCTACTACTGTCACACAAAGGTACACCAACATTCATACCTATTAGCATCTCACAAACACACACCAACATCCTTATCTAATACCATCACACAGAGGTACAACAATGTCCATACCTACTATCATCGCTCATAGATACACCAGCATTCATATCTACTACCACCACCATACACAGAAACACCAAACAATACCTATATATTAGCATCACAAATAGGTACACCACCAGCCATATCTAATACTATCACATGTAGGTATACCATATCAATGCCTACTACCATAATATATAGGTATACCTACATCTATACCTACTACCATCACACATAGGTAGTCCAACATACATACCTACTGATAGGTACACCAACATTCATACCTAATAGCATCACATGTGGATACATATAACATATAGGTACTCCAACATTCATATCTATTATCACCATACATAGATACATCAGCTCATACCTACTGGAATCAAGCATAAGAACACCAGCATCCGTATCTGCTACCATCACATGTAGGTACACCAACATCCATACCTACTATCATCACACATATGTAAAGCAGCATCCATACCTAATACCATAATAAATAGGTACACTAACATCCATACCTACTACTATCACACCTAGGTGTTACAACATCCATGCCTACTACCATCACACATAGATACACCTACATCATTGCCTACTGCCTACTACCATCACACATATTTATACCAACATCCATACCTAATACCAACACACATAGGTACACCAACATCCATACCTACTACAATCACACATATGTATACCAACATCAATACCTAATAGGATTGCACATGGGTACACCAACATTCATACCTACTACCATCAAACATAGGTACAACAACATAGATGCCTATTACCATCAGACATAGGTACACCAACACCCATGTTTACTATCATCACATCTAGGTACACCAACATCAGTGCCTACTACCATCACACACAGATACACCAACATCCATAACTACTACTTTCACACATAGGTGCACCAACATCCATGCTTACTGTCATCACAAATAGGTACACTAATGTCAATCCCAACTATCATTACACGTAGATGCACCAACATCCATACCTGCTGCCACTGTGTACAGATACTGTAATCCAAACAATCACCAGATGATGCGGCGGACTGTTATTTGTATTATGGCGCTTTTTTAGAATAATAATACCCCCTTCTTCAGGACACCACAATATTAAACCATTAATTATGTTAATTACTTAAAATTATTTAAAGAAAGGCTGCTGTTTTTGCTCCCAAAATATCCTATAAATACACAGTGTATTTATAGGATATTTTGGGAGCAAAACAGCAGCCTTTCTTTAAAGAATTTTAAGTAATTAACATAATTAATGGTTTAATTACTGTGTATCATCCAATTATGATTTGTATATTTAAAGAAGGCTTTGGGGTTGTATAATTGTGTATGTCTGAAGAAGGTTGGGGTATTACCCTCAATTAAAGCACAATAAAACAGTCTGTACATCATCTGGTGATCTGCTTTGGTCGTTTCTACTTTTTGTTTGGATTACAGTTTTAGTTTTGTTTTTCTGAATTTTACTGTGTACAGATACACTAACATCCATACCAACTAACATAACACATAGGACCAACAACATCCACACTTACTACCATTTAACTCATTCACTCCAATGGAGTTCAGGAAGTTTACACTGCAACTTCCAATGGGCAGAGCCTAAGCCTTTAGACAGAATCAAATTATGTCCTCGAATTTCAAACAAATGTTCATATCACTAGAACCATATGGGTTATGAAAGGAGTAAAAATGGCAAATCCTTCAGCACAAACTATTTTATAGTGGTAGTATTCTTTAGGTACAAGGTCTTAAACTGAATTTTATAAGTCACAGTAAACACCCTAACTATTATGTTTGCAATATTTTGCGAACAACTTATATCAGCAACCACTGAAGTTACACACATACTGTCAGCAGCATTTTATTCATCTAGCTGAGAGCTTTCATAAGAGGCTAAGGAGTTCTGTCTGTGTTACTTGGTTGTTGAAATATTTAGAAAATGTGAAAATTATATCTATATAAATTAATATCATAAAAACAACAGTTAATATCTCATTACCTGCATTAGACAAGAGGTCAAATATTAATGCAGTTGATTTTGTCATTGTGTATGATTTAAGATAAGATCTTTTAAAACCTTGTACGTAGCATGGTTTTGGAATTATTGATGCAAATATGAATAAGCAATATTTGACACCTGTAGGCGTCAGTAGGAGTTAACTGCAGATGCACCTGGAGGCACCACTCAGATGTAATGAGTTAACATAGCTACAGCAACATCCATACCTACTACCATCATATATAGGTACAACAACATCTTTACCTACTACCATCACATACAGGTACACCAACACCCATGCTTACTACCATTACATATAAGTACATCAACACCTTACCTACTGCCATTACACATAGATACACCAACATCCATGCCTACTATAACCACACATAGGTACACCAACATCAGTGACTACTACCATTACACATAAATACACCACCATCCATAACTACTACTGTCACACATAGGTGCACCAACATTCATGCCTCTTAACATCACACATAGATATACTAACATCAGTGCCAACTACCATCACACACACAGATACACAACACCCATACCTACCTCCATAACACATAAGATTGATACCATCCATACCCACTGTAATCACATATAGGTACATCAACATGGATAACTAAAGGGACATAAGCCAATCAAAAGCAAGCAAAATCTTACTAAAAACACACAAAGATGAGACGATCTTAAAACAGATCTTTACCTGCCATTCATAGTAACATACAAATAATCCAGTCAACAACTAAAATCACTGAAAAGTGAACAACTGAGAGAGGCATGGACACACTCATTTGATCTGTTCTATCAAAACACATTATCCTCCCTCATTACTGACTTAATGTGATCAAAAGAAGAAAAAAGAGGGTAATATATGTATCTGTATAACAAACAACGATCCTAGCCTACAAAAATAATTCAAAAGGAAATTAGAGACCATGACCATGCCTGCAAAAGAAGAGCAAAGAGATCTCAACATTTAAATCAACAATAGGACGTAACCTGGTGATGCACAACCATAAAAACATGAACCAATCATGAATAAAACTACTAAAAAATGTAATCAAGAAAAATCAAGAGATGTTGAAATAAATTATAACACAAACACAAACAGCCTATCAAAACTTCATAAAAACTATCCAATAAACTACTAAGCACAAAATACTAAACCAATACTGTAGCAGTACAACATGACCTATCAGTAAACAACTAAAAAATATATGGGCCAATAATATTATTTATACAGATGCATTATCCACTTACACTACTAAATGAAAAAAGGAACATAAGTATCAACAATCAAAAAATCAAAAAAAAAAAAATAGTTAAAGCAAAATCAAACACCCAATGCCAAAAATGACCATAACCATTACTGCAAAAGCAAACCAAACCTTTGTAATTATGTGTAAAAAAAATACCATCAATAAATAAATAATGATAATAATAAATAATAAAAATCTAAAAAATACAAACTAGTCATAAAGCCTCTAACAAAGTAACCTACAACCAAACCAAATATATATGCATGCATATGTATAAAAGAAATGAAACCATCTACAATAACTAAAATAAATACCCAATCACTTTATCTAAAAAGGGGGCGTGATTTAAGATGCATTTTCATTGGTACATGATCATCCAATCTCCATCCCTTATCATCCCTTAACAAAATGATCCACTTAAGCTCATTTTCTTCAGTATTATTCCTAACATCTCCTTCTCTCAAAGTAATCCTTGTCAGTTGAAAACCAAGAAAACAAAATAATGTGATTCACCATAGTAAAGCCCATGTCTGGATAATGCATTATGAGAGTCAGAAGCCCTTATATTGTATAAATGTTCATAGACCCTCTCCTTTAATGAACAATCTGTTTTTCCAACATAAAAAGATGAGCAACGCAGGCATCTAACCAAGTACACTAAATGCTTAGAATTGCAATCAGTGAAAAAGAAAAAAAAAAGACCTTCCCTGAGGTGGGATGAATGAAAAAGTCAGTGTTAGGTGCACCTTTTTCCTCACCTACTACCATCACATATAGGTATACGAACATCCATACCAATTACCATCACACATAGGTGAACCATTTTTTTCTGATTCATTTTCTCTTTAGATATCATTCACCTGTCTGATCAAGACTGATAAGATTCATTTGTCTGGATCATTTCCCCATATTGACATCATATCCTGTTGAAATACCTCTTCACTTACCAATGACAAATTATTTTTATCCCTTTCCCTATCTTTATTATTTCTTAGTTTACTCCAATGCCTGCCCACATGGAAATATAACCTAAAAAGAAATCAACTATCACCCATTAGCCACTTTTAATACTGTGTCTTGAAAAATAACATAATCTCTGTTTTAATAAGTAATGTATATGGAGAACATAACAAAGTTTCAGTTTTAAGCATCCCTTTTATATAAATGGATTCCCTTTCCTTCCCCGAGTTCAAATAACCAGTTCTACATATGCGAATTTATTCAATACACTATTAAAGATCAAATAGACTTACTGTTTGGTATAAACCTTTAAACATATTATACTATATATCACAGTAATTTCAAACTTAGCCTGTTTTATCATGCTCATACCTTTCCTAAATTTAGATTGAAGTCACTTAAGCAAACTGTATCCTATCCATATTACTATTAGGAAAACACTGGAGCTCCTCAGTTTTTCCCTTTTACTTGGAGTCATTGGAGCAAAAGCAGAAAAAAATATATAAATATAGTGGTTTGCTTTCTTATATCTGTAATATCTGTAACTATTATCCTTCCAGAATTTAACACTACCTTTTCTATAATCTTTATCATTGTGTGGTGACGTCATATACCATTCCAGTACATTATTCCACTCCAAATAACCATAAAACATTTCTACCTCAAACAAATTCTAGTATTTCCATTTGATGTTTCTCAAAAAAATTTCTCATCTGGTAGAGAAATCAAATTAAAATATACAGATAAACCCATTCTCAGTATCTCTAACCCCCATAAATCTGAATTCATAATGCTAACATTCAAAGAAATGTCTTAGATTGTTTGTTTTTTACTTTCAGGAACACCCCCGCCCCCCATACCTGTCACATCATTCATGATTACCTATCCAACGTTATTGGCCTATTGTAAATTCAGTTAGGTAGGCAGTAGTGGTAAGATCATGTAAAACTGAGGATGGGTTTGAAAGGGAATAACTATATCATATAGAAAGTACATTATCATGTGAATGAAATATTCATAATATATATTTTTGACTTCTGTTGTTTGAGGTGCACAGTACAACATAGATTGTCAACTAAAATAATACATTATACTTCTGGTATTGAAATTACTAGCAAAATAAGTGTATTTCACCTTTAAATATCATTTGTGTTTTAGAACATGAAAAATTTGGAAGAAAAGGTCACTGGAATGAGCAACAAAATGAGGATACTACAGTTAATGGTAGAGGGTCTGCAAGGAAACTCCAGTGGAATGCTCCCTAATGCCAAGGTAATATAATCTTTTGATGCTCTAAAATGAACAGTTACACAAATACAAATGCAATAAATCTTCCAAGAGTTAACATATGCTGGTAGTTTTTGTGAAGACTGATATTTGTGGGCCTTCTTCCTCCTTAAAACTGCATTGCTGCCTGTTGTTAATGATACATAGATAATGCCATCAACATTTTCAGTCATATTTTATGATCTGAGTTTACTGTACGCTGTTCTGTCACTCCATTGCAGTCACACATTTTGTTTAATACATGGTCATGTTTCTCAAAGAAACGGCAGCATGCAGATAATGTAATTTTAGATCTCTAAAAGGTCTGTCTATATTGCTGCAAGAAAGGAACATATTAGATCAAACAAAGCATAGTGCCAGTATCTTATGTAAGTTGGTGTTGTTGTTTTTCGGCTTTTCCTGGTTAGGGATCGCCACAGTAGAACTCCGGTCTGCTAACAATTGGCAGTAGATTTTGATGAACGCTGAAGTGCCAGCTCAACGTTACAGAGGCATATTCTTCAGATATAAGTCAAAACTCCATGCTGATGACCCTGTTGCACAGGGATGGCTAGTCCCAAAAGGCTTACTCACCAGGGGCGCAAACTCTAAAGGCAATCACAGTTATACTATTCATTTTACACAAAATGTTATTTATTGTTTATACCTTTAAACAATGTAACCAGATAAACTGCAACACTATTGGCACTGGTTAAACTCTGACATGAATATTTTTTCAATATTTAAACTTTGTGATATTGCTAATATGAGATCACATTTAACAGTAAAAAACTAAGATGTTAACATCTAACATAAACAGATTCATAGGTAAGTACTAGGCTAGCTGCCCTTGTGGACCATTTAAGCCTAGTCAGTTTCCCTTTTGGTGCATGAATTAGCCTATCCTGTTTGGAGTTGGATTGTCCTTACTTATCCCATGGTCAGTAATTACATATAACCCCTTGTGAGAATAACTGGGATCATACAATAGATAATCTGAGGAGAACCAAGCATGTGATAAAGTATTCAAGATTTACACCTGTCCATTAGTAATGCAAGGAGCAGTCCTGGGGTAAATTTTCTAATTACTCATCCACAGATCCAAGGTGTGCTTGAATATGGACAAGTATGAGCTGTGTTTTACATGGACAGGGAGGAAGTTCCAGAGCAATGGTATCCTCTAGGAGATATACTTGTCCATCCAAACTGCTCTGTTAATGTTGCAGAAGATGTTTAGTTCCATGGGCTGAGTATGTCTGATGCCATTTGATTTACTGACATGCAGCAGGTCTACCAGTATTGGGTCAAAAGATGCCTTGTGTGCCAGAAGTAGGTAACCTCTTACTGGAGTGTAATGATAGAGATTTGACATGGTCCACATAGTACAGATTGTTTAGGTTTTGTATCCTTTTAGGAAGGCATGTCTGTGGGCAGTCCAATTGTTGCATGTCTCTTGACAGATACATGCCAAAGGTGATATTATACTCAATGACTGCCCCAATGAGAGCTGAGTAAAGGGGAACAATGACATCTATCAAACACAGTCCCTTTGTTTATAAGCTCGACAGTCTGGAAGGGCTTTCTTACAACTGTGGATACATGTTGGTCAAAAGTTAGATCATCGTCCAGCTAAGTTCCCACATACCAAACTATTAGGTCAACTCTTAGAGGCATGTTGTGAATGTAGCAGTTCCCTGGGGTAGACAACTTCCCAAAGGATACAATAATGTTGTTTTGGCATTTAGTTTCAGTCCATGCTGGCATCATCTATTTGTTTAGGACAAACACTACTACATGATGGTATTTGGGGATTCAATGGCTACTCCTAGTTTACAGACATCTGCAAACTTAGTCAGCTAGAGCCCTTTGGTATTGGTTTTCACTTCAGAGAAGTAGAGGCCAAACAGCAGAGATTCCAGAACCAAATCCTGGGGGACTCCACTGAAGACTGGTCTTTTTGTGGAAGTAGCTTCCCCCTATTTTGATCTCCTGCATCCTGTCTGTGACCAGTAAGCAATCCAGAGGGTGACACAGGGGTTTATTCTCAGTTTATTTAGCTTTTCTACTATGAGTGTGAGATTTTGAAAAAGCTTTGGCCTTGTTGGTGCATGTGATGTGTACTCTTTTCCTTCATGCATTGGCCTGGTGACCTTTTTAAAGAAGTCCACCATGTTCATTAAGCATGACCTGCCCTTGAATCCAAACTGAGACAGGTCCAGTGTATTGAGACCCCCTATGTCCTTATTGAATACTTCCATGATAAGTCTTTCCATGGCTTTGAATATGAGGCTAGTCAGACTTATGTGTCTGTAATTGCCTGATTTGTGGAAGGTTCTCCCTTATGCAGGGGAAGGACTGTAGCTGTGCTCCATTTACTTGGTACAAAACTTGTATGGTAGGTGAGGTTGAGCAGTGTTTTTGGCTAAATCATGCTTCATGCTATGTAAGATATATCCAGGGATATTGCCAGGACCCATCATTGCAGTATTTTTAGCTGTTAACAGCACTTTAGGGCTTGGTCTTGTGTGATAGCTGGAGGCAAGTTGCTTTCATGTATATCTTGTGGGATGGATGGAGGGGTTGTCTGCAGCATCGGACCTCATAACACCCCTAGGTGGGTATTATTTACACAGAAACACACACCTTGTTGGGCATTATTGCTTGCATAACACAGCCACTGGGACTATCCACTGCAGTGATTCTGCTAGTCACAGAAAATCACTGTGGTGAGCTAGTCTCTGAATCAGAAAGGAGTACAATATAGGGTTGACGACACTTGGAGTATGGCTTACTGCTTGTGGTATCCCTTTCTTAATCCTGGGAATATGTGACCTAACATTAAGTCAGCACAAACCTGCCACTTTAAGCTAAGAGGCCATAGTGCCTTCACTTCTCTCATCAGGCAGTGATTTGCTGCTTCAACTAAAAATAACAACAGTAAAAAATATTAGTAAGCATAATCAACTCACCTTGTAAAAACAAATTGCCAGGTTTCAATGCTGGTATGTCCTTTTGTACTACATATTTAATTTTGGGCCCTAAAAAGAGAACCATAGTGAGCTAATGTAGCTGGAAATGCATGTTCCTGTTAATTAACATCTGTCAAAATGGTGAAAGATTGTGTCACTCCTATCTGACTTCTGTATGTAAATCATACTTTTTTATTATTTTTATTTTACTGACATTTGTTTAACCAGAAAGTTTGACTAGGTCACAAGAGCCCATTTAAAGTAGATGCCCAGGGGAAAAAAGTTTGGCTTCACACAGCTAAGTTACAGAACATCTTCGTAAGATAAATGCTCAGCTATTTTTTAGTGTTGTAGATATCTAGGTTGTTGTTGTTGTTGTTTGTCTTTTCCCGGTTAGGGGTCGCCACAGCGGAACTCCAGTCTGCTAATGATTGGCACTTGTTTTTATGGTATCGAGTTGCCAGCCCGATGCCCAACCTTCAATGAAGGCATGCCCATTCAAAGCATGTCTTTCAAACACCCACTCAACCGTGGGGAGAACATGCAGACTCCACACAGGAGGCACTTCCAACCCAAGCCAAGAATTGAACAGGAGAACCTCTTGCTGTGAGGCAACAACGCTACCGCTGCACCACCACAAAATACATAAATAAAAAACATCTTGGTAAGATACGTAATCAATCAATTACATTGTTGTAGATGGAGAAAAATGTAAATATTACAGTGAAAAGAAGGAAAAAAGATAAACACAATTTTAGTTTGAGCAATAATATTGACAATTTTTGCTAGGTATACTTAATTAATATACTTAATTAATATAGATTTTCACATCTTATGTGAGTTTCATTCATGTCTTTTTTTACCTAGTAGTTTGCTTTTTTTTAAATAGCATCAGTATCCTGAAAACTGAGAAGTTCAACATAAGTCAGTTTACATGCAGTAACATCTTATGAGATATAAAGATCATTATGCATGCTCTGGATCTACAACTTCGGTAGTATTTGCTGAATATACACTGAACAAAGTAAAACATACTTTCACAGATGGTATCAATAAATTGTGAGAAATAATATTTGTAAGGGAACCCATAAATAATTAAATTATTATAGTATCTCCCACATTCCAAATCAGGTTTTCATACATTTTAGATATTTCTTTGTTTTGAACTTTAACTTTTCCAGTGTTACAGTTGTGTTGTCCCTTTGATTAGAAATGCTGTGTTCTGCTTCATAAAATCTGTTAAGAATATATATAAATCTAATTATAGTATTCACAGTCTCAGGTTTCATCTGAGCATAGTGGCAATCTGCGAAGAACGGTACTCCATCGATATACAAATGTAACCAGCGAATGTTCTTCACTTCGAGTAAGTAAATGTGCAAGCATGTTGATAAACACACCTACTTAAGGCAAAAATGTAAGTCCCTGAAGATACGCTTTATGTGAAGAGAAGCAGGGAAACCAACTATGTGCATAACGTGCTGTTCACATTTGTGTATTTCTGCGATTCATACAGATAAAGTACAGTTGTGTACTCTTACCATAAATGTAGATGTTCGAGTATGTTCACTGTTACAGTCATTACTGTAGGGTTCTTCCTGCTGGCAGCAGCCCTCGATCGGCCAGAGTCCCAAAGTCGGGTCCAATGTCGGCTGAAGTCGCTCCTGCACTAACGTCAGTCCGCCAGGGGTATAAAGACCTCAGCCGACGCCATTTTCCCCAGTTTTTCTTGCCCCAGATGTCAGGTGCCCAAAAATAAAGGCCAAAAGCTTAATCAAAAAGAATAAGCAAACATAAACCAGAACATTCCCAAATATCACCAGCAAAAATACCTCAGAGAAAAAAGAAATGTCAAGGAGACACAGACAGCACTCAAAGAACAACAAAAGAGGGGACAGGAGGAGGGTAGCAGACTGTAACAGTGAACATACTCGAACATCTACATTTATGGCAAGAGTACACAACTGTACTATGTTCTTCGTGGTTCACTGTTACAGTCATTACTGTAGGGTTGTATCCCAAAGCTAAGAAAGGGTGGATGGAGAAGGAACAGAAGGGGTGGCCACAAAACCCTGCAGGACTGCAGAGGCAAAGCCTGCCCTAGATTTAGAATAGAGAGGGAGATTGTAGTGCTTAGAAAAAGTATGCACAGAACTCCAAGTTGCAGCTTCTAAGATCTCCTTGGTAGGAACTCCACTGAGAAAAGCTGCCGAAGTGGCAGTAGCTCTAGTAGAATGTGTTCTGACATTAACAGGAACAGGTTTACCATGATGAGAGTAACAGAACTTGATGCAGTGGGAAATCCACTTAGAAATAGTCTGCTTAGTGATTGCTCTCCCCTGTGAGGTAGAAGCATAAGCCACAAACAATTGGTCCGATTTCCTGAAAATCTTGGTCCTGTCCAGGCACAAACGAAGCTGCCTGTGTATATCTAAAGAATGCAAAATACTTTCCTCTTCACTTTGAGGATTAGGATAAAAGGTAGGCAAATGAATAGTCTGATTCAAGGCTACTTTCAAAACCACCTTAGGCATAAAGGTGGGATTAGTCCTCAGGGACACCCTGTCCTGATGAAAAATAATAAAGGGTCCACAGCCATGAGAGCTTGCAATTCTGAAACTCTTCTGGCAGAGGTAATGGCTAAAAGAAAAGCAGTTTTCCATGATAAAAACTTAAAATCTGTGGAAGCTGCAGGTTCAAAAGGAGACAAAGTTAACTTTTCCAAAACAAAGTTTAGATCCCAAGTGGGAACTGGTGCTCTTAAAGGAGGCCATATATTCTTCGCCCCTCTCATATATTGCTTAAGTAACGGATGAGAAAAGATTGGGGGATCCGTATTGTAATGTGCAGAAATAGCAGAAGCATGAATTTTGATAGATGAAAAAGATAGGCCCTTATGTAACATCTCTGTTAGGTATTGTAAAATCAGAGGAATGTTTGGAACTGCAGAATCAAAACCCTAGGCCTGAGTCCAGGAGCAAAATCTTTTCCATTTACCTGCATAAGATTTCCTGGTGCTGGGCCATCTAGCTTCAAGAATTACATCCAGTACCTGTTTGGTAAGGGTAGAACTGTTTAAAGACCCTGGATCAGCCAGGCTGCTAGATTCAGAGTTTTGACATGGCTGTGCAGGATCTGGCCATCTCGTTGAGACAGTAGATGTGGAAGTTGTGGCAAAATCCAGGGTGGACCCTGAGCCAGGTTCATCAGGGTGGAATACCAGAATTGCTGAGGCCAGTTGGGAGCCAGTAAAATAATTTGTGGTCTGTCCTGTTTGATTTTCAGAAGTATCCGAGATAGAAGAGGCAAAGGAGGAAAACCATATACTGAGAGGTGCTTCCAACTGAATGAAAGGGCATCCACTTTCCTTGCTATCTTGTGGTAGGTCCTCATGCAGAATGTTTGAAGTTGATGGTTTTGGGGAGATGCAAAAAGATCTATGTCTGGGCACCCCCACGCCTCTGTTATCATCCTGAATATCCAAACATCCAACATCCATTCGTGTGGATCCGAAAGATTTCTGCTTAGACTGTCTGCCAGAGTGTTGCCCTTTCCTGGCAGGAATTGAGCTTGTAAGTCCACCTTGTTGGCTAGTGCTGTGTTCCACAGAGCCATGGCCAATCTGCACAGGGGGTAAGAGTGAGAGCCTCCCTGCTTGTTGATGTACCACATCACTGTAGTGGTGTCCATCTTTATCAGTAATTGCCCCAGTAGAATAAGATCTTTGAAGGCTGTCAGGGCATTCTGTACAGCTAGCATCTCATTCAAATTTATGTGCAGATGCATTTGGTCCTCTGTCCAGGCACCCTGAAGACATTTCCCTTGCATGTGGGCTCCCCATGCATAATCCGAAGCATCTGTCATTATGACTTGATTGGCTGGAATGGGACAGAAAGGCCTCCCCTTGTTCTGGAGACAGGCCACGACCCACCAAAGAAACTCCTGCCGGAGACCAGGCAAAATTGCGATCCCTGTTTCCAGACTGTGGCAATGCTGTGACCATACACTCTTGAGGTACCATTGTATCTTCCTCATATGCAGCCTTGCATATGGTATTAACAGAATGCAGGATGCCATGTAATCCAGAGCCTGCAAAATTTTTCTTGCAGACAGCTGACTCATTAAAGCCAGATCTTTGAAATAAGAAGCCAGTTGCACTTTTTTGTCTGGTGTCAAATAAGCCTTCTGGGTTGTAGAGCTCAGAAGCGCACCCAGGAAAGTAATTTGCTGCGTGGGCACCAGGTTTGATTTCTTTAGGTTCACCGTGAACCCTAGGCACAAGAGAAGATGCTGCACAAATGCTAGATGCTGAAGTAAAGTCTCCTTGTCGTCCACTTGAATGAGACAATCGCCCAGATAAGGGTATATTTGAATTCCCTTCTGTCTGCAAAATGCCATTACTGGTGCCAGGCACTTTGTAAAGACCCTAGGCACAGTAGATAAGCCAACGGGCAGCACAGAGAACTGGTAATGCCTCGAGCCTGCTTTGAATCTCAGGTGCCTTCTGCACTCTTGCCATATGGGAATATGCAGGTAAGCATCCTTCAAGTCCAAAGTCACCATCCAAGCGTTCTTGCTCAGCATAGGCAGCAGCTGTTGCAGAGTGAACATCTTGAATTTTGGAATTTCTAGGAAGGTGTTCAATATGGAAAGGTCCAGGATTGGTTTCCATGTGTTTTCCATCCTGGGAACCAGGAAAAGTCTTGAATAAAACCCTTGCCCCATTTCTGAATCTGGTACCAAACCTATGGCCCTCATATCCATGAGGGACCGAACTTGCCATTGTGCCTCTTCCCATTGATGTTTTGGCAGATCTGGCCATCCGTTTGATTTTGGCAAGGTATGGAAATGAAACCTGTAACCCCTTGAAACTATGTCTAGAACCCATTTGTCTTGGGTTATGCGGCTCCAATTGTGATAAAAAAGAGAGATTTTTCCTCCCAAAGGCGCATCCAGGAGGGGAGCCCCTGGAGCTAGTAAGGGAGAGTCATAATGACTGTTTCTTGTAAGGTTGTGACCTATCTTCCCCTCCCTTGGGAGAGGGGGCACTCCACTGCTTATTTCTGAAAGGGGGCTGTGCCTGACCCCTACCTCTGGAACGCCTGTATCTGCCCCTCTGAGATCTGTCCGAGCTCGGAAAGGACCAAGGTTTAGCTGTCCAATTCCTGCTAAATCTAGGGGGTTGTACCTGTAGAAAATCTTTAACCGTCTGCATAGATTTGGCTTTGTCTTCCATTTTCTTCAATACTTCCTCAGCTTTGGCCCCAAACAAAACATTGTGCTGCAAAGGGGCATCTAAAAGCTTTGCTTTAACCTGCTCAGGCAAACTTTGCTCCTTTAACCAAGCATGCCTTCTAATAACTGCGCCAGTTGCTGCAGCCCTGCAAGAAGCCTCCAAAGAATCAAAACCACAGTGCAGGGTATGTTTACCCACCTGCTCAGCAGCATGCAATAAATCCTGTAATTCCTTATTGTCTGCACCACCAGAAACAGCAGACATCTTTTGCTTTAACACAGACAAAAGGTATTGCTGATATTTTAACATATGAAATTGACAATTCAAAGCTCTAATAGACAATGTAGCAGAAGTATAAACTTTTTTGCCCCATCTTTCCAAGGCTCTGGACTCTCGGTCAGAGGGAATAGGATTCTTAGCAGAGGCTGCTTTAACACCCTTAGGGCCCTGAGAAATAGTTTCTGGATCAGCTGAAGGATTCTTAAAAAGATATTTGTGGGAATCTGGAACCCTATAATACCTATCAGGTTTGACAGGAGCAGGAGGAAAAGAATCAGGAGAGAGAGATGCCTCTGTAAAAACATCATCCACAATGTCAAATACAGGGAGAATAGCCAGGGGTCTATGCTGTGGAAGCAGAAGAAAATCCCTAAGCCTTTTCTTAGATTCAGAGTATTCCTGCCCTTCCCAGTGAAAATGCTCTCTCATGTCATGCAAGGTTTCCCCAAATTAATAATCCTCAGGAGGAGAGGCCGAAGGAAGGGATTCTTCAGCATTAGAATCCTCATAAGGAGGGAAGGAATAATCCTGCTCAGAAGAAGAAGCAGAAGAAATTGAAACTTGATCTGAGGAATCATAATCTGGCTCTAGCCTAGGTCTCTTGTCAGGAGGGGGATGAGAACCCCTGATCATAGTTAACAGGTCTTCAGCCATTCTAAGCATCTGTCTTTGAGGTCTAGGGCCCAGAACAGAAGATGCCTGTGCATGCTGCGTTGTCTTTGCCAGAGCCTTAGGCTTTGCCTTTGTCCTTGAATGCAAAACTGGAGTCATCTGTACATGAAGCTGTGTAGGCCTAAAAACTCCCTCAGAAGCCGGTGCCTGCACAGCGGCTCTGGACCCATCTGAGGGAGCAATATCCGGAGGTCCAATCCCTGAAAAGTCTGAAGGCCCCATCGGCTCCTCACGGGAGTTGGTACAGGCAACCGGTGCAAAAGTGGCGGACCACAGGGGTTGCGAAAGCACCTCACTGACGACAGTTGAACTGGCAACTGGCTCTGGTTGAATAAAGTCATCCACTTTGGACCTCGGAGGCCTGCCTTTATCCTTGCACCTCTTATACACTGCAGTTGCCGGATAAGAATCCGACGACATATTGTAATTAAATCTTTTTCCAAAATAATGGAAGGCAAAATCGTACCTACGCCTGATAGTGCATTGATTAAACTTAGCACAAAACCTACAATTAGCTACGTTGTGGTCAGGACCTAAGCAAGGTATACAGTAAGAGTGAAAATCCTTATGAGGTATTTGCTTCCCACAAGAAATACAGTTATTAACTTTTTCTGACATCGGACTGGAGCAAGAAAAAAGTTTCCCCAATGGGGTACTTAGCTTAAAAGAAGAAGTCTTCAAATTCAAAAGCCACCAAAAATACATAGGAGTCAGCCGACCTGCACTTGCGAACTGCTTTGCAACGGGCACCGCACAGCAAGAAAGACTGGGGAAAATGGTGTCAGCTGAGGTCTTTAAACCCCGAGCGCACTGACGTCAGGGCAGGAGCGACTTCGGCCGACGTCGGACCCGACTTTGGGACTCTGGCCGATCGAGGGCTGCTGCCAGCAGGAAGAACCCTACAGTAATGACTGTAACAGTGAACCATGAAGAACATCTATAAAATAGCCTCATTTGCTTACAAAATGCAGAAAGGACCCTGAACGTATGTGAGTAAGTTTAACATCGACACATTACTTTGGGATTACTCAAGTTAGGTGGCAAAATAGTCATGGAATCTGCTGAGTTTTTAAAGTAAGAAAAAATAATGCAACATTTTAAATTAATTTGAATGAATTCAAAATGATGTACGATTATTGAGTTTACCTGTTTTATTCATATAAGCATATTATAGTGGTTTTGTTGAATATTTTAAACTATCTGTAAATGGGAAATCCTTACAGCATTAATACAAATGATTATTGATCAGTGAGAAATCATTTACTTTGCTGTCTTCTAGAGATTGTACATACTAAGTAGAAATGCAGTGATTTAATTCAGTACTGATGTGGCAAGGATGTTTTACTCACACAACACGTGTCTTTACTTGGAGATTCCTGTGTCACCGATGAATAAGAATTGACAGTATTATGATTACTAGAAAGTAGTAGGGGCTAAGGAAAAGATGGATTTGTTAACAAACTGCCTTCTGTACTATTGTGAATGTATTCATATTAGTGCAAACATTACTTCAGCAAAACCTTACTTGGCTGGACTATGGGGGTTGTGTCTCATTAACTTTTTCTCCTGATGGCAAGCATGGTTACATTGTTGTGTTGCTTGAGTAATAAATTGTTTGCATATGACTGTGGCATTTAATGGCAATAATGATTCAGAACAAGGGATCAAAGCAGAGAAAGGACAACTGAAATCATTTTACAGGGTCAGCAAGCATCTATTAGGATTGCAAAGTAGAATAGGCATGACTTGTTTTTTTTTACAATGAAACTGTAGATGCTGCAGAAATTTGACTATGACTCACAAGTGTGCTAAAGAACACTTCATTTGCATTTAGATGTTTTACACAATTTCTCATTTATATCTCAGTATGAGTTCATTTAACTTGGGCTTATCCATGGCTATTGTGTGTTAACGTAAATTTCCAATATGAACTGTGGCGTAACTATTCTCATTCATGGACAGAGCAGATACCCATAATACATTCACACAATGACTTTGAATACTGGCCTAAGTTTTTATATATTTAGTTTTATGGAATATTTTATTGATTATAGGTTGCAATAGTGACAGATGTTTTAAATCTGACAGAGATAAATTCAGTTTTGAATTCTGCCCAGGCTGTCATAATTTTCTCTTCTTTTTGGCTCTGTAGTTTTTTTATGTTGTTTATCTCTTATGGGCTTTGTATGAGAGCCAGGTTGCTGTCTGGATGCTTGAACATCCATTTGTTTTTGTACTGGGTAAAAAAAGAAAACATTTCCAGTAGCCAACCTATATTTGAAGATACGTAACGTAAATGCAAAAGATGTTAACAACTCTATGATGTGAAATACACCTTCATCAGTAGTTGATTTTTGTAAGACTTCAGAACTTTAAAATTAAAACAGGACCTCTAAACTGGGGCTACATTGCAGTTTGTCATATTCACAGGCACCCATACTAAGAAGTTACAGCTACACTATCCTGAACTATCATATCTCACCAACATAAATAGCCTTAATGTTTTAAGAACATAGTTGGACAGTATAACATATTGCTAGTGGCACAAATACTTTATAAGCAAGGGTGATGCACTATGAAGTTACGCAAATAAAGCACCATTTGCAAAATAAGTACCCTGGGCTCCCTCAGAAACATTTATGTACCAGTAAACATATTTTTCTTCAGCAGTTTTGTGGCAAACATTCTACAACTAAGCATGAAAGCACCATCACAACTGAATCTGAATTTTGACTGTGTCATGCCAGTATTATACAGTCTTCTTAACAGTAAACGTGAGCTGGAATACTTTAACAAGTGGGTCTTGGTAATGTTACTATTTGTTTGCAGGGCCTGTCATTGTATACAGTTATTTTGTCTGCTTGATAAGTCTTTGATCAAGAGGCTGGAGCAGTAAGGTTGTATTGGGGACAAGTATGCAGCATTTATACAGCTTCCAACAAGGATGGCTGTGAAGGATCATTGTCAAGGAATGGGATCACATTTTTCAGGTTTTGCAGGATGAAGAAATGAAAAAGTCTGAGAATGGCACTGTTGTCATCTAGGCATGGTGGCTACTAAAACAGGCAAGTTTCTTGTGCAAATATTTTTAAAAAGCAGCATGACATTTTTGATTTATCAGTAACCAAAAGCTCTGCCTGCTGCTCCATTGTGGAATTAACACAAAGGAGCAGCGTAAGGCAGATTTCACAACCTTCTTTACCTTAGTTGAAAAGGTTTTATTAGGTATACCTTTCTAAAACAAACTGGTTTCTTCAGCATTATAAATCTGGTCATTAGTATGGCCTTCATAATGATCATCTTCTGCACAAAATGTCATCCTCTACATTAAATGTTTCTTTGAAGGATGGTACACTATCAAGTCTCTCTAGTGTCCAGGCTCACAGCCAAGAATGCTCTTTAAAATAGGACTATTAAATGATTACATTTTAATTGACATTAATCTAATGATTACAAAATTCATTTTCATTTAATCTTATTTTTAATCTTATGGTAACTACCTTAACGTTCAATTCTTACAAATGTTTTACAACAATAAATATACCGAATAAAGAAGGTGAAAAGCATTTGCACTGGGCAGAGCAAAATCAGAGAACCTGGATCAAAGAATAATATAAAATATTAACTTTTTTGTTTGTTGGCTTTATTTCAAGACCTTTAGATACCACAGCTTAACAAATTTTCAGGATTAATTTTCAGTCTTTTTAATACCACGACTGAAAAAAAAACTAATCTCAAGCTTTTTCACTAGTTAATCACATTAGTTATTTGCATTAATCGACAGCCCAGGTTTGAAGTAATAAAACAAACAAGAGCATATCTCAAAATTAAAACATTGCCACCAAAGAAGTGAGCAAAACTGAGAAAAAATGTTTCTTGCCTCTTTCTGCCTGCTGCAAAATCTTATTTTCTTTATGCTTCAGTGTTATCAGAAGTCACATGTGCATCAGTGCTCAGCAAATGACTGTTGTATTATTTGACATATTAATAATAATGATAAATCAGTGTATGTATGTAAGTTCATGTTTATGAAGAACCATGACTTCATTCTCTGCCATGGAATCTTTTACATTTGCCTGTGCTAAATCCAACTCAAACATGTGGGGCATTGGTTTAATGTCTCATTGAAAGAATGGCACACTCAGGAAGACAGCATCCCCTTATGCTGTACTGGAGTGCCAGCTATTGCTCTACTTGGTGTGGGAATAGAACTCAAAGCCTTCTGCACCAAAGGCAAGTATTTTACTTCTATCACCACTGACACTGACAAAAACATTCATTTATTTGTCTTATGTTGACCAGGTTATTCTCACTTGGCTAATGGTCTCTTTTCAAGGGAGACCTAACATGTTATTTATACTATTAGGGGAAATTTGGACAGGGGATTAGGGAACTTCCTCTACTCTTTTTGATAGGTTAAATTTATTCTCCTTAGGGGAAGTGGGCACAATACCAACAGTAACACACCTTCACACACATATCAACAAATCTCCCGTGTTGAACACCAAACCTCCTACCTACCCAGTTACACAATCTAGACAACACAGTATGATTTACAAGCACCACAGGAAATGTTTTGATACAGCTCAGCAGTAATTCAGCAGAGTGCGGTTACCACACTTCTCCAAACAATCTCTTTATACTTCTGCTCCATTGTTTTGTTAATGATATTACTTTAAACGCATTGTAAGCTCCTCTGCCAGATAACAACAACAAGAACTGGGATGATTAATGCAATAGGCTGTAGACTGTGTTGTGGAATGCTTTATTACAATACATAGCACCAAGTCCATCATCGCAGGGAGTCTCATTACAGAAAGAAGGAAAAGAGTGTGCACAGGAGAGAGTTTGGCCAAAACTTATTGCCATAATTTCCACCGCATCAAAGTCTAAACTTCTAAGTTAATAAAGTAAGATTACAACTGCTCTTACCAGGCACAGCTCTTCAAATTAAGTTGTACAATGGTTTGTCAGTGTATGTATATATATATATATATATATATATATATATATATATATATATATATTTTTTTTTTTTTTTTTTCCAGTTGCAAACTTGTTGCATTTGGTGTTTTTAGTAAACCACATACTACTGGTGGTAATCCATTACCTTGTCTCAAGTTGTAGTTTTAGGAGACTAGCATTAGTCTTTCTGTACAGGAATTTCTTTCAGTGTGGGCTCTTGTAGATTTTAAACTACACATCAGAACTGCACGCTATCATCCCTTAGTTAGATATAGCAGATTTACAACTAGGGAACAGTTTTGAGGTACAATGATAAAAAGCCAAGAATGTATGGTAAAGACATATAACAAAGGATGTTCAATTACAAAAAGAAAGCTTTTAAATGCTTCTTACTTTAAACAGTTTTTTGTCTAATAAAAGCAAGTGTGAGAATAAAAGGGAGAAGGTTTTACTCCAGCAGTGCTATCAAATATTATAAAACTGAGAATGTATAGTTGTATAAAAAGTATATACTGTTGTTTCCCATATAGAGATTGTCATAATAAGCAGGAACTGCATCTCAAAGTGACTGACATATTTTGATATACAGGCCTTTGTTATTTTTATTACTACAATGGACATTTTTCGTCTCTTACACCACATCTCTATATACTGGAAGGCCAGACATGTTTCTGTTATCAAGAAATCAATTTTATAATGTTTTAAATTATAGATTTTTTTTTTCTTTGAGAGGGACACCCCTCAGTTAGCTGAAGGTTCCTAGTCACTGGTGCTTCAGGTTTATTTTGACTTGTATGAGCTCTATTTGCTCAGATGCTGTAGCTGTATTTGCTCAAGTTGTTGTTTCCATGGCAGCTGTTGCCTAGCTGCATATTGCATTAATGTCTAACAGGTTTAAGGTATGATGTTCATCATATTCATCACTGTTGGAGTAGACTTAGCTATATGGGTCATATCCTGCCAAGGATATAACAGCCAGCCAGCTTCCAAAGCTTCATGGCACCATCCACATGCCCAAATGGTCAGGTAGGTCAACCTAAGTGACTAATAGACATGTTTGGCTGCAAAGCCTTCAGAGCTTTATTGTTGCCAAAGAGGCGTTTGAGGATCGATGAATGACTTCTGCTTTCCTTTGATTGGCAGATAAGTTTCCTTTAGGAAAAAAAAAACTTTTCATTTTCTTACTTTTTTTTTATATTTTATTTTTATATTTTATTACTTTGTTTTTCAGGAAAGTTATATTAAAGCTAAGAGTGTTGTAATTCAATGAACTGCCTCAAGACTGTAATGTACTTTTAAATGGAGCATTAATTTTTTTCTGTCAGTTTAAAAGAGATGTACAATAATTGAAAAAAAAATTTGTGGAGAAATTGTGTTTATTTTACTTTTGTAGGACTGGAATAGTGTTTTAAAGTGCCAGTTACTGTGTTTTTCTCTAAAAAAAAGTAACTTTTGTGAATTGGTAGTGTTTACTGGCAATTGCTGCTTATCTTCCCCAGGAAAGAGGCAACAGCTTTTCCATGGAACAAACTATCAGTCCCATGGTCAGGCCTCCTTCTAGTCATAAAAAGAAAAAAAAAAAAAGCAAACAGCACTTGCACCACAACAGGTCAGCAATTTGCCTCAGCCACAGGTATGTGACTGTACTGTGGCTGTTTGTTGTAATTCAGACCACTCATATTTTATTCCAGATTCCTCTGGGGTAGCACCTACAGCCACCATGGACTGGGGGTTAGCCACATCCACTGCGGTATTTAGGGTCCCCCCAGTGGTCAAGAGAGAACCACTCTTGTCAGTCCTAGGAAGGGGAAGAGGAAGATTTCCCTGTTGTGTCTGAATGATATTCCCATCCCTGGGGAAGCTGTTGCTACCACAAGCATGTATCTACTTCTCCTCAATGTTCTTAGGATAGGAGTATTTTATTGGGTTTGGCTCAAGGTTTAATTCAGGCTATTGATCCTTCTTGTAAAGTAGTTTCTGGTAAAAGAAAGAAGGATTCCTCTTTTCTTGAAGAGATTCAAGATTCTGAATCTGAACAAGGAGATGTAAGGACAGATACATTTTTTTTCCTCAGATTTCTGATTCAGATAAGAGGAGAGCTCAGTTTCCGATTCTACCTGGGGAAGGTTCTCTTTCTCTAAGACTATTGCTAGAATGTGCCAGTGTTTTCAGTGGAAGAACACTGAGGTTTCTCAGCCCGTCAGAAAATACTATGAGTTGTAACAGAAGGATTTTCCAGAACCTATATGAATTCCTCCTGTTCTGTCTGCTTTAGCGGATATGTGTGTTATTGCCCACAATTTTTCCTGATACTCAGCCAGCCGCCCCTAAAAAGGTAGATAGGATGTATCATTTTCCTCAGTCTTTTAAATTTTTAGACACCCAAACCTGCCCCAGCAGTTATAGATTTATTTGATCCCACTTAGTTAATTACAGTCTTATCTTTCTGATAAGGATGGGGAAATTATTGATAGGCATGGCAAAAAGTGCATATTTCTGCAGCTTTAATTTTCAGAATTTTAAATTGGCAGGCTCATATGTAAAGGATTGTTCTGACAATTTAGTTTCTTCTGTGCATAAGTCACTACTCATTGTTTACAACAGTGTGTTTGACTCTGATGATACTTCTTCCAGGGCTATGCCCACTGGTACAGTTTTAAGGAGGCTTGCATGGCTGCATTCTCACAACCTTCCAGATAATGTTAAAAATGATTTTTTTAAATTCTCCCTTGGATAAAGATTTAGTGATTGTTGATCAAAAAGTGTGATGAAAAGGGTAAGTTGATCCAGTAAATCTCTTAAGATTTTTCATCACTCCTTTTCCAAATTTCCAAAGGAGTTTCAATCTCCTCATCACAGTTTTAGCAAAAATAGAATAAACAGTCTCAGCAAAATACAGGTAAACAGACCTGTAAGAAGAAATGCCAAGGGGGGTCCAAAAAGAAGTCTCAAACCTGCAAAACCAAGGATAGTCCAACAAGTCTGAAAGACTATTCAAGAGACTTTATGAACCCCTTCTACCCTGGCCCCTTTTTAATTCCAGGAAGTCTGAATCTCCATTTTTCTCTTTGGCAACAGATAGTTTCAGACAAATGGGTTCTGAAAATCATTCATCAAAGCTACCAATGGGAGTGGGAGGAAATTTCTCCTTTCCAGGGGGTCATTACTCATCCTGTAGCTCAGACTGTTTTGCTTCCACCTGTTTTCAACGAATGCTGTCCTAAGGAGTTACAGAACCAGTTCCTCCTTCCCAAGTGGGGAATGCTTTTTATTCAAGGATGTTTCTGGTGCCAAAGAAAGAAAATGTTTGCACACCAGTTCTGGATCTTTCTTTCCTAAACCTGTTTGTGGTACTGCCCAAATTCAAAAATATGTCACTTCACAACCTGTTACCTCTTCTTAATCTTTCAAGTTTCCTGGCAACACTAGACTTAAAAGATTGTTATCATAGTAATATGTGACTGTATAGTCAGGCACACTGACGTCCCACTCACTAGGCTGAACAAGGAAAAGGTTACTGTTAGTTGCCTGCTGCGTGCCAGGATCCACCACATAACACAAGCACTCAGGTCACTCCAGAACAAGTACAAATATGACTCTGTCATTGTCCATGTTGGTGTGAATGACCTGAGCCGCACCTCCCTGGACTACATGAAAAGAGACATGGAAGAGCTCTCTGATCACATAGCCTAGGCCGGTATGACCCTGACCCTGAGAAGCATCCTGCCCTCATCAAGAATGATACCACGGTATAAAGAAAAAATTATCAATTTCAACAATTGGCTAAGTTTCTGGTGTCATTCAAAGGGGATCCAGTGTCTATCCACCTGGAATGACATGCTTGACAAGCCATGCTGCTTCGCTAGAGACGGCTTGCACCTGTCACCCTTAGGCTTTCAAATATTGGCCAAGGCTCTTGCCACCCCCATAGTGCCTTTTTTAGGCAAGGCACAAAAGACAAACCCACCACCATAAATAGCACAAGTAACAAAAAACTGAGGGTGATGCTACTCAATGCCAGAAGTCTAAACCTCAAAATGCACGCACTCGAGGCACTCCTCAGTATGGAGAAAATCGATATATGTGCAGTAACAGAAACCTGGTTTAAAGCTCCAGAGAGCACCCCAGCACTACCAGGCTACAACTCATACCATACATTCTGGCCACAGAACCCAAAGCGAAATACAAAAGGTGGAGGCGTATCCATATTCATCAAGGATACCCACACATCCAGGTTAGTGGCACAGCACAATGCTTCAGAGATCATCCACGTGCAACTAACAATGGGCAAAACAGCAATTCAAATTGTAGCTTGCTACAGATCACCCACCATGTCCCAGGACCCCCATTCCACATTTCTGGAAACACTGGAAAACATAAAGGTCCTACCAAACACCCTAATATTGGGAGAACTACTCAAGTACTAAATCCCTTGCCCAACATTTCCTAGAATTTATAAACTCAAACACCCTGGATAAACTGGTCAACACTCCCACCAGAGGTGACAACATATTGGACATGATCATCACCAACATGCGCGACCGGTGTTCCACACTGGAGGTCAACCCCTCGCTGGTTAGATCTGACCATAAACTAATCACACTGGATGTCCACATTCTGCCCCACCCCCAGTCAAGGAAACCACAGTGAAAAACTTTTCAAAAGCAAACTTCACGTTACTTAAGACCAAGGTGGAAAGTTTCAAACTCCCCTTGTTAAAGTATAACACTGTCCAAGCTGCAAAATCCTTTACTAATGCATTCCACAGGCACCTACAAGAATGCATGGGTCATGCTATCCCAAGCAAAACCAAGACTCACTTCTCCAAGAAAAGGAAACCAGTCTGGTGGACCCCTGCCATAAACAAGCGATACAATAGAAGGAAGAAACTAGTACAGAAAAGAGTAAAATCCCAAGAAGGGAAGACATCCCTAATCAGTATCAGCAAGAAACTATGATCCCTCATAAAATCATCCAAGGCTAGTTTCGAAAGAAAAATTTCCAAGGACTCCAAAGATAACCATAAGGCATTCTTTAGCTATGTCAAGAATCTAAGTGGCAATGCTCAGATCTGCTCAGAGTTAGTGCAGAATGGCACAAAATACACTGAACTGACTGATATCACCAACATCCTGGCAGACAGGTTCAATGCAAACTTCACCCCCCTCTCACCCCCAAAAGGGCCCATAACCATACGAGAAGAATGTAGAACCCCTGAAATCACAGACACTCAGGTTAAAACATCCCTCTCCAAAGCCAAAAACACAGCAGCAATGGGACCAGACGGTGTCCCAGGCTGTGTCCTACACAAGCTCAAAGATGAACTAACCCCTCATCTAAACACACTGTTTAAACTCAGCCTCTCCACAGGCTACATACTCATAGAGTGGCGCACAGCACAGGTTATTCCGCTGCACAAAGGTAGAGCCACAACAGTCCCTGGGAACTATCGCCCTGTAAGCCTAACTAGTTTGGTTTGCAAGGCTATGGAGTGCATCATCATGGAACTCATTAACAGAGACATTGGGAACCTCCAAACACTGGACCCTACCCAGTCCAGCTTTGTTAAGGGCAGATCATGCCTCCTAAACCTGGTGGACTTCTTTGAGACAGTTATCAAGGCTATAGATGAGGGAAAGGTGGTACACACAGCCTACCTAGACCTAGCAAAGGCCTTCAACACCATTTCCCATTCTGGTATTATAGACAAGCTCACCAGCCTGAACATAAACCCCTGTGTCACAAGATGGGTTGCCAACTGGCTCACGGACAGAACCCACATGGTGAGAGTTGTGGGAGCTAGATCCGACTCTAAACCGGTTACAAATGGCATTCCTCAGGGCTCAGTCCTAGGACCCCTCCTGTTCGGCATATACTTCTCAGAGGTACAGGCAAGCATAGGAGGACTGTGGCTGACCAAGTTCACAGATGACTGCAAACTAGGGGCTATAATTGACTCTCTGGCTGACACAGACATTTTCCCAAAGGGTCTCACTGAGACGGATACCTGGTGTCAAAATTGTGGCCTCAAGCTAAATGCCAAAAAGTGCATAGTCATCCCCTTTGGAAAAAACAAAGTACCCACAATCTACCACATAGGTGGTAGTCCCCTAAATACGGAAGATATAATAAAGGATCTGGGGACCCAAGTAGATAGTAATCTCTCCTTTGATAATCACATTGCCAAAGTGGTTAGAAAATCCTTCTATGTGGCCCACCTAATCACAAAACGGTTCACATCCAGATCAAAAGAGGTCATTTTGCCCCTCTACTCATCACTCATCAGACCCATCATAGAGTACAACACCCTATTTGGGATGTACCTTACAAGACACCTGCAACAGCTGGAAAGACCACAGAAGTACCTCACCTAGAGGATCACTGGCCTCAAACAGATGCCCTATGCAGCTCGACTGAAGAAACACCAGCTGTACTCAGTTGCATACCGCCTACTCAGAGGTGATCTCTGCCTGACGTACAAGGCCATGTCCAACCCAGAATTGATGGATATGCTCCACCTAAAGAAAACCATATCCCCTCGAGCCACACGCTCTAGGGATCTAAACCTCACCACAACAATAAATAGGATGTGCTGGAGGGATAGATTCCTGTCCCAGATACTTCCCATGCTTTGGAACAAGATTCCAATCTACATTAGGCAAAGCTCCTCGCTAACACTCCTCAAGAGAAATCTTGATGAGAGGATGGGAAACAGAAAGTTTACTCCAGGGATCACTTCAGTGGCTCTGCTGGACAGAGCCACAGGGAACTAATCTAAGAGGGCGGCAAAAGCCAACACATTCTGGCTAGGTTTATAAATGCCTCCGGGGAGATAGCCTAATACCTACCTATGAACCTATGAATCTATCATCACATCCCTATTCAGCCAGACTCCAGGAGTGTTGTAAGGTTTTGTGTATCTAGATCACATTATCAGTTCTCTTCCTTACCTTTTGGAATATCCACTACACCAAGAGTGTTCACAAAGTGTCTAGCTCCAAGTATAGCTTATAGTAGGCTACAGGGTATCCATATTTTTCCATATGTAGATGACTTGCTTATCTTTGCAGAGTCTTTTACAAAATGTCAGGAATCTCTGTCATGGAGGAGAGATCACTTACATGAGCTAGGCTTCCAAGAGAACATTCAAAAGTCTTTCTTGACTCCCTCACACTGGATTGTGTTCTTGGGATGCCAGCTAGACACCTCAGTTCAAAGAGCTTTACTTCACAGGAAAAAAAAAACAGATCATTATTTAGACCTATTTGTAAGGTTTTCCACTCAGACTTCAATCACTGTAAGGGAATACCTCAGGATTTTGGTTCTCATGGCATCTATGATTCTTATGACACCCCTGGCAAGACTCCACTTGAGAATGATCCAGTGGTATCTGAAATCTCTTAGATTCCAGCATCAACACCATTTATCTTTTCAAATCCCAGTGCTAAGATTTTTTCAGAAAATAAATCTTTTGGTGGAGACAATAGATGTCCTTAAATCTTAGTCTTTCCTTCTCCCTCCCTGCTCCAAAGCAGTCAGTCACCACAGACGATTCAGACTTTGCTTGGGGTGCAGTTTCAGGAGGGATAAAAGTGCAGGGTGTGGGACACTAAGTACAGTGAAGGAAAATAAATATCAAGGAGATACTTGCCCTAAGCAAGGCACTCAACTCTCTTAATGAGCTTTGTCCCAGGAACCTCTTCAAGTAGTTACAGACAGTGCCATTGTCATGTGGTACATCAATAAGCACATGTCGTACCCCCCCCCTTGCAGACTAACCAAGTTAGCCTCGCATATTGATTCACAGTACAATCGCACTATACAGGCAACCTACATTCCATCAGTGCAAACGTGTGTGACAGACAAGCTGAGCAGGACCAGGGCAGACCCTTATGAATGGAAACCAGATCATAGGATCTTCCAAGATTTGATCCACGTGGGAAGTTCATCAAGTAGACCTCTTTGCTTCCTCTCTGGCCAATCAACTGTCAAGATTCTGTTCCAAGACTCCATGCAAGAAGGTTTGGAATTCAGATGCCTTTTCTTTTCCTTGCACAAGAAAATTCCTGTATGTTTTTTCACCTTTTCCACTAATATCCATGGTACTTCTGAAGATTCAGAAGAAATCCCCCAAGCTCATTGTGGTGACTCCATTCTGGCCCAGGCAACCATGGTTCTCCCTTCTTTTGGAAATGGCCAGGGGCAATTACCACAAGCTTCCTCACAGACTGGATTTGCTCACACAACAGGGGTGTTTGATACACCCTGACATCAATCAACTTCAATTGATTGACTGGATGATAGGGTCTTAATTCCTTTTAGGCACCTGTTTACTGAGGACATGCTGTAGATACTAATGGAGGCAACACATCCTGCTACTAGAAGATTATATATTAGCGAACAGAAAAGGTTTTCTAAATGGTTCCAACAACCTAAACAGAACTCATTCAGGGCAAGCTGTTCTCTGGTTCTACAATACCTGCATGAGTTACTGTCCTATGGCCTTACTTATTCCTTTGTCAATGTTCATTTATCAGCAATGTTAGTACCTCTGACCATGGATCCTCCTCTTTCAATGCAGTCTGATCTCAAAATATTCTTGAAAATGGGGTTTGCATAAGAGTCCTCCAAGTAAACTGGTGACCCTCCTAGGGATCTTAATTTTGTGTCTGAGAAGCCAACACCTGTTCCACTCAAGCCAGCTAATTGACTTGAGATTCTTAACATGGAAAAAAAACTGTTTTATTGATTGTTCTGACATCTGCATATCCATATCTTGGATGTCCACTGACAACTCAGTTACTGTCTTGACAGAACTAAATCTTTTATCTTTGGATCAATTGTTCATTTCATGTGAAGGTAACAAGAGGCAACACCTGTGTCAAAACAGACTATTTCCAAATGTTTTTCTAAGGCTATTATCTTTTGTTATACTCACCATGATAAATCTGTTCCAGACAAGGTTAAGACCCACTGTACGATGGCCTTGGCTTCAACTGTGGCTTTTTGAAAAGGGTTGTATTCTAGAGATATTCTAGAAGCTGCTACTTGGTCCTCTGACCATACTTTTACAAAGCACTATAAGCTTAATTACTTCCCTATGTCTAGATCAAGCTTTGCCAGGACCAATCTCTCCTTTGACCTCCCAAATATAGTTAGCTATGTTAATCTACCCATATAGCTAAGGCTACTGCAATGATCAAACTGATGAACATAAAATAGTTATGTAAGTAAAACGCATCATAACAGTAGAAGTTTGAAAGGTCATTGCTACAGTAGCTGCTCCCTCCCTCCATCCCTTTGTTGTTTGGTGTGTTTTTTTATGCCAAGGTGTAGACATTTACTTTTTGGTGTTCCTAGAATTGTCCTTTCAAGGTTCAGCCTCCCTCTCTCTGTTGGCAGTAAAGCTCCCAAACCCGTCTTTTACTCAGCTTAGCTCGAGCTGCCTGATTGTTTGGGCATACGGTAGGTGCCCTGAAGCTTTGGAAGCTAACTGGCTGTTATATCCGTGATAGGATATAACCCACATAATTAAGGCTACTGCAGCAGTGATTGTTGTGGTAAGTATAATTTACATTACTGTACTTTCTTTAGTCTTATGCCAGGTGAACAGACAGAGGAGTAAGAGTAGTCTTTCTGTACATGCTTTGTTATCATCACTCTTTATGTGATTTGGAGAAACCATGCAGTGAGATAAGTAAATGGGCATGGGAGAGGTGTAATTTTTATTATATTATTTACACTTTTGCTTGAATTCCTGATCTCCTTGAGTACATATACATAAAACTTATTTGAGGTAATAGCTTGAGGTAATGTGAAATCCACAAGTTGCATTTTAGTTGGTAATGTAGTAGACCCCTTTTGTCCCATCGAATAGGCCTCATATTTTCAACCCTGCGGATGCCTGGCAGACTTTTTTTTTTTTTTGAATCACATAAGATAGTCATTTAATGTTATTTTACTGACTGTTAAACCCAAACTGTTATCCAATTCCTCTTCTCTTGTAAAAGTTATTTTTGTGCACGGCCATGTTACGGTTGCTGCATGCACCATTCATATGGGTAGACTTACTATATCTTTCCCATGGCGGTACCAAACTGAATGCTCAACAAATTCATCCATGCAAACCAGAGTGTCCTATGGTAGTACGACATGGAATCCAGTGCTCTGCAAATATTTTTTACACTTTGCCTAGTTGAGTGCAGCAGTAAAGCCAATGCACAACAAATCTTTTTTTTCAATTGTACACAGTATGGCATTGCATGGCAGTATAAAGCTGAATCCAGTGCTTTGGTTGACTAGTTCATTTTCTTTTTGTTTTCTGCTGTTTGCTGCAGCTATTTCTGCTGAGTCATGCTTGCTTTTGAATCCAGTGTACTACAAAAATTTTTCATCAGCTGATTCAAATTCACTAGAGTTTGTTTCAACTATGAGAAGAAGAACTATAAAACTGTATTCAGTGTGTTCTACACATATTTATTTCAACTACTCAAAGTGGCACAACCTGGCAGTATGAAACAGAATCCAATACTGTGGGCTCAAGGCTCCTTTTTGTTTTTCCAGACATAACTGTATTTTTTCCTTCAGCTAAGCTATCTTGCCTTTGTAGCAGATATACACAGTAGAACAACGTGTGGAGTGTAGGGCATCCATGCCAGTGGCTACAAATGCAAATGATGGGAGTGTTAGTGTTTAATGTCTACATTTTAACTGTTTCAACTCTATAGCTATTTAATCACTTATGAACAACTTCTTTATGTTCCATTTCTGATTAGCGCCACCATTCAATATACAAGTAAAACTGAACAAGCTACTCCACACTTCTGCATGCAAAAGATGCCCAACATAGCTTGCATACATGGCATAGAGGGAGAAAGCCCTAACTACAGCCCAGACGACCTGAGTTCAACTGACATCTTGGGAATGTGATTACACAGACAGGGAAGATGGGTGTACCCATCCTGGGGAGGGGTATTGTGGGTCCCACCTTCAGACAGTGTGATGTCTGAATGAGAATAGGCTTAATGGTCAGCAGGTACAAGGGCAAAACTGATGCAAAAAATACATATGCTCATTTTTGCATACTGCATCATGAAGAACATTAAAATGAAATTATAAGAATTAGTCCTCCCAGGCATGCTGTAACTTCCTGTGAGTCCATTGTAATTGTTAGTGCATTTAAAATTACAGAGTACAGAGTACTGTAGAGAACAAAAAGGATAGTGTGACAAGCATGAAAAGTAGGAACATGGTAATGTGAACGAATTTGGCCTAGAACACCACATTCCACAAAAGCATATGCTACTCCAGTACTCAGACACTCTAGATTTGGGAGTTTGACTGTATTTTCCAAGAAAACTAAAACAATTTCCTTACATATGGCCTAGAGCCACAATTGTCTACTCAATTTGGGTTGAACTCCAGTTCTGTTCGCTAGTGAATCCACTGACTATGTATGAATTTGTCTTCATCTAGAAACAGTTAACAGCCTTAGTTCATGCTGTGTTTCTACTGAACAATATTAAATCACTTTTCTTTAAAATAACCAGTGGCTGTTATACTAAATCATTGCATATTCTGTGGTTTGGAGCAGGACACACAATAAGGTTACACAAGGTGTTACATGTAGTTTCAACTGTCTGAGCTGTGGCATTACAGATCTGATTAATATAAACACTCATGTAAACATTGTACAATGTAATATCCTCTGACTCAAAGACAGATGGTTATTTGCACAACAGTTTGCATTTACCTCTATTTATACTGAGGGTGTTACTTTTTAAAGGAGTTGCTTTTAGGCAACAATTTCTTTGCACTTGTTGATGAATTGTTTTTGTGACTAGATGGCACAGATATGGTCTCCTGCTTGAGGCCATGCATGGTACATTTATGGTGGAATGGAGGATGTGAAACAATGTATATACAGATTATTTTAGCCAGTCACAGAGTTATAATGCATGACGTAAATTCAACATTACCCTAAACGCTACAGCATCACTTTATTTGACTCCATTTAGCAAGGAAAGAAAAAATATTTTCTTTTCCTCACTAATCAGCACAGCATTGTAAGACAATTCAAAGTTCATTAAATGCCTAAGTGACATACAGAAGAGTGCACCAGTGGTACATTTGACATTCACTTCCTCTAATCCAAAATAATGTTACAACATACGCAAGTCTAGGACTCTTGTCTCGATACTCACAGTTCAAGAAGGAACTAAAAAAAATAGCTACTGTGAGTTCTTAACTCATGATACAACACAGATACTTGGTAAAGGACTTCTACTCCCTGTGTGTAAATATGCCCTTCCTATGGTTGCTACCCCTTAGTTAAAAAATGCAGAAATACTAGTAAAACGTCTTGTGACCTCTGCCCAAAGGAGGAGCATAATTAATTATCTCATTCACATCTGGATGGTTGCTCATTCTCTTTAGGAATAAAATTCTAATAAGCATTCTAGTTTTGAAGTTAGTACATTTGAATACCTTCATATTATCACAGAGGATACCTCCTTCAAAAACAATACCTAGAATTTTTAGGTCAAGCATTATTGTATGATACTCCCTTGCCATTCCTAAATATTCATTAGCCTGCACCTGTAAGGCATTCTTCATTGTGAGGATTAAACTCTGGAACTCCATCACCTCCTTCAAGATTAAGAGAACTATAAACATTGGTATTCAAAGTGAAATTCAGATTATCACTAAAAGGGGAGCTAGTTAGCAGATGTTTAAGCAGATTCACTTGATTTTATCTGTTTTTCTTTTTTTTTTTTTAATATTGGTTTGGTTGTTAAAGGGCTCAGACAACTGCTGGGGAAGATGCCAGCAGCATTGTGTTTGACAGTATTTTAACTTGCTAATCTTTTATTGCTGATTTATTTATTTATTTATTTTTGCCTAATGTGTGGACATACACTGTGGATGTTCACCTACCTAATAATAAATAAATACATACATTTAGTAAATCAACTATATCATACCTGTAGTTATTTTGTTTCCAAGTCTCCATCCATACCTCTTAACTGTCCCTGATTTTCAGGGACGTCCCTGATTTTAACTCAAATTTTAGCTCTGTCCCTCTTAATCCCTCCTAAAACTAGTGACTTTTGGAGGAAAGGTGGTGAATTGCACTTAATGAATAATGACAATAATTAAGAGTTATAGACTTATTTTACTTAAGAAAATGTGTATTAATTCATATGCTCTGATTCTGTCAATGTTTCAAGTTAATAGCACTAATATTTTAAAAGTGTCCCTGATTGTCCCTGATTTTTTCGTGACTTGTCCCTGATTCTGTTGAAATTTGTCCCCAATTGGTTGAGAGGTCTCCATCCTTCAGACTGAAAATAGTGACACTGGAAGTGGATCAATCTTCCTTCTTATGCAGTACTGTAATAATCTTGTTTCCTAGATGAGGTAGGATTTCTTTAATATAGTACACAGTTTTAAATGTATTTGCAATCTACCACAAGGGCTCACAGGTTAGTGCAAAGCAATCAGTCTACTGGCCATTAGAAGCTCAGCAAATACACAATATTAAAAAGTTCCCTCCAGCCCTGAGGTATTCCAGAGAAGACTCTGAGGCTGCCCATCCAATTAGTTAGGTGTACAATGAAGGTGACCACGGGACTACTTTATTTGGTATTAGTTGAAGTTAGTGCTTAAGGTGAGGGATTTATCGGGGTAATATTCTACAATAACAGCAACATGTCCAAATTATCTGTTGATTAAGGTTTAAATCCTTTAACTGAACATTTCAGGAACCATTTGCTCTCCAAAGATATACGAGAACAAGGAGTATCGGGTTTTTCATGACTCAAAAGGCTGGACACAGATCACCATGGAGTACAGAAAGAAGGCTGTCAGCCTATTTCAATAACCAAGGGTTTTGAGGTTATTGATGTTTTGAGTTAGGAATCTCTGAGGTCTCCCAAGCTGAGTTTTATGATTCAACACATGCACGCTGAAAAGGATAAGAGAAAAGTAAAGAGAATTTAACACCTGTTTGGATCTAAGGAAGATGCCTTTGGTAACAGATGGATGGATTTCTGAACTACTCCAGATATACAATGGTCAAAAGATAAGGAATTATCATGTCTTATTAGACGGGAGTATCCGCTATATGGCACAATGGGTAGTTGTTTTATTCACAAAAATGAAGTGTACTACATTTTTCTCAGAGAATCTAGAGCCCCACAACTTCTGGGTGTCTAGCAGCTCATAGATTCCCACCTTAATTCAGTTGCATATTCCAGAGTTACTGCACTAGAATCTTGGCCAGTTAGGGTGTGCTAAAAGCAATGAAGGAAGCTAAAATGTAAGACAAGATTTGCAAAAGCAAAAAAGAAGTAATCTATCTGAAAGTGTGGTGCCAGAGTGAAGGGATAAACAGGGGAGGTGCACAGGGGAAGTGCAGGGGGACTAGTGTGCAACAGGGGGATCCATGGAGTCCTTTCTCTAGGGCTCTATTTTACCTAAGGGTTAGTCTTGTTGATTGTAGTCAGACATGTGAGATGTATACATACAGTAGTGCAGCAGATAGTGTTGCTGCCTCACAGCAAGAGGTTCCCCAGTTCTCGGTTGGGGTGCCTTCTGTGTGGAGTCTGCATGCCCTTCCTGTGTTCATGTGTTTTTTTCTCTGGGTGCTTCCAAAGACATGCATTAGGTGGATTGGGCACTCTAAATTGGCCATATCTGTGAGTGTGTGTGCAAGTGTGTAGTGTGGAAGAACTACAGGGCTAACCACCTGGCAGTGTAAACCTTGGATCTAGATGATTGTCACTGTTGAAGTGACACCCCAACCCTATGTGCAAAAATGGGAAAAAGGGGTTGTGGATGGATGGATGTGAGATGTATACAGCCCTTAAAGTGGCTATAATGAGCAGTTACATACTAAGGCAGTCTGTATTGTTTGATCACAAGCAATAGTCATTGACCTGGTGTAATAGAGCCCCACCTCATTCCAGTTAGCAGCACCCATTCAGCTGCTGCAGCACCCATTCAGCTGCTTCTGCAGTCCCCCACCTCTTGTTTTGAGGTCACCAGCCAGGTGAAGGTGGTGTCTGTATGCCTGATAATAGTGTCACCTATTACTAAAACGTTAGTGTGGGTGGTTGCAGTTTAAATGGGCCTTAAAGGATTTGTGTCTGCATCCTTGTGAATTTTAGAGGTATCTGTACTGAGTTTATGCATGCAGGGTGAATGTTAGGTTGTAACTCTGAGAATTAGTGGTTGAAATTTCTTAGTTATAAGTTTGAGATGCTTAGGCAGTTCTCTCTTAACAACTCCAGTACAGGATGGTATTGAGGAGGTGCTGTGCTTTGTGCTGTAGGTGTGTGAGTGTGCGTGTGTACTTACTGAATGTGTTTTGATCTAAGAAGGTAGCCTCCAAGTTCATAAATATTTACACCTCATATTGAATCAGTGTTTGGCAATAAAAGGTTTTCTGTAAATAAGATGTGGCTGCTATACTGCCTCAGAATGCATAGTGTTATCAGGATGCCTAAAAAAGGGGCAGATCTGACTGAGATTCCACAATAGCCAGTACAGTCAAAGGGGTGTGAGAAAACACATATGATTAATAGCTTCTTCTTGGTACATGACAAAATGTATAATAGACGGGACAAGAAAAAGGAGATAATATTATGTGCCTAAAGAATACAAGAATATGGGATGTGACTACTTCAGAATCTGGATAAAACAACTAATAGCCTCTATATAGCTAAAGTATTCTTAAATGCAAAAAAATGTAAAGGCAATGGGAAATCATAAAAGTAACACTATGTAGCAGCAGTAAAGAAGTCAGTAACAATGGCAAATTTAAATCACACAGTGTTACCCAATAACTTCAAGTGCAGTAACTTTGATTTCCCATAGCAGTGAAACAATCAGTATAAGCAGCAAAACAAAAACAGCAGTGATCAAATGTGAGATGAAATGCAATTGATAGCTCTGATAGGTTTATAGGTTCATAGTTTCATACTAGGCTATCTGCCCTAGGGCATTTATAAGCCTAGCCAGAGTGTGTTTGGCTTTCGCCACCTATTTTAAATTAATTTTGCTATGCCCTTTTTCGAGGTTAGTATACTGTGCCTCTGTCTAACAGTGACACAGAAGTGATACCCGGGGTAAACCTACGATCTCTCATCCACTCATCAAGATTCCGCTTGAAGAGAGTCAATGAGGGACTCTACCTAACCTGGACTGGGATTTTATTCCAGAGTGAAGGGAGCCTCTGGGTTATGAATCTGTCCCTCCAGCATAATAGGTTAGTCTGGTCTCTACCTAACTAGTCCCAGCAACATATAGTCAAACTCAATGGCTCCAGACTATTATTAGTGCCCTATTCAGTCAGACAGATTAACAGATATAGATAAGGAGATTGTATTCAAAAGAAAGATATACAGACATGCCTCTGACATGCCATAACCCTGAACAGATATTGTATATTCAGAAATGGGGAGAGGGTCCAGTGTGTTGCTTGTGCAGAGCAGAGCAGAGTGAACTAGGAAATGTAATCAGATATACAGACAGAGAGCAGACAGACACAGAGACACACATACTCATATGTGTGCACATCTCCTGCATTCTGCATCCCTGAATAGATGTATATTCAGCAAAGTTATGGAGAACTGGGAAAAGTATAATGAAAGAATCTACTTAGCTAGACTGGAGACTAGACTCACCCCAAATGACTTGTTAGACTGTGACACAAACAACGATAGTAGTAATTTGTAGCTGTAAGTGACCACAACACACATCACTGGGTACATAGTGCATGTAATTTTCACTGCCATGTTTAGTACAGTCGTACAGAGCTGGAAAGCTATCAGGAAAGTTGTTGTCTTAGTGGTGGTTGAAACTCCTAGCCCTGTTTTCCAAACTGGCTAATGAGGATTGTGGTGAGAGAGCCATCTGGTTACCATCTCTTGTTTCAATGGTAAGAGGGAAAGTGTAGGCCCTCCCAAGTCACCCTTTTCTCTCATCCTTTACTGAAATAATACCTCAGACCTGTTGATTAATTTAATTGAGGGATGGGTAACCAGCTATGATTTTTCTGCACCCTTCTATAAGGATTGCTTATATCACTCTTTTTCTTTTTGGGGGGTATCTATGGTCCTAAAATCTTAAATGAGGTGGCTACCTGTAAATATGACCTCTTATGCCAGTTTTTCTCTACCAGGTAAACTTGTATGCATCTTTTTGGTGTACCATTAGTTTATTTATTTACTATTTGCTCACCAGGTAAATGGACTGGTCTACTGACCCTTTTCTGCCACGACCCAAGCTCAAAGAGCAGACAGTACTTCACAGTCTTTCAATCAGTGATATTATATACAAAATTAATACATAGCAACATTTAAAAAATACTAAGACGAATGCAGATAGAGTAACATTAAAAAGATCTAGTCAGAGAGCACTGAAATAAATATATATATATATATATATATATATATATATATATATATATATACACACACACACACAAAATGCAAATTCAGATGCTCATAAAATATACTGTGATCGTACATGTAATGCATAAACCCCTAAATACATGTGAAATATTTGCTTATAAGATAACACATTAAAACGCTGAGAAAAGTTTATTAAATCTATTTTAGTATTCATGGTATGAGATAATACGTTACCCAACTATTGTCACTGTGGCAGTTTCAGGTAGATTCAGTAAATAGATGCTCTTTAAGTGCATCTTTGAGTCTTTTAATAACTTCTAGATTTCTGATGTCTGTAGGCAGGTGGATCCAGGTAGCAGGTCCAAGCTAGAGAAGACTCTCTCACATACAGTAGTTTTTAATGAAGAAATATTAGAGTAAACGGTTGTCTTGTATGATTCTGAATACTTAAGGATTGTCCTGTAAAGGTAGTTTCACTCTTAAAGGGGGGTAGTGACTGTGTTTTAGCACCATGTAAATTAGAGCACTTCAAAGAAAAGTGGCCCTATGAGGCACTAAAAGCAATTTGGATTTTTTTAGCAACTTACAATGGTAAATCTGCAGGTCTGCTAATAGAGTGACTCTGCATATTTTATTCATTCTCAGCAGTCTATTCTGTGAGTATTGTGTTATGTATGCATAACAGGAAAAGGAAGGCCATGTTCAAGTTTGGGTATTAAAACAGATTTTAGCAATGGGCTTGTGAGCAGCAGGTGATAGGATGCGACTGATCTAGTAATACAAGTTTAAGGGAGCACATTATTTTCTTTCCTGAACTATGTGTGCACAGTAACATTGCTGGAGTTGTGCTGTGACATGATTCCACTTACCAGGGACAATTTTACTAAAGAACTCTTCACCTGTGTCAAGGCCAAAAGGAGGATGAATTAGAGTTAGGATGTTGCTATCCTGGCTACTAAGAGAGTAGTTGGAGGATTTTATTTAGATGTTATTTCTTAGGAATGGTTTGTTTCTTATCATGCCATTAAATGATGATATTAAAACATCATTTTTTCTTACCCCTTTATGCCATAATCAATTCAACACATGACTGAATGTTAAGTATTCTTGAAAAAGTTACTCTTGGGTTTTCTTGTACAAGTTTCAAATAATTTATTTTCCAAATAGCCCAGTGAGATCTGTTGGACAATGAAATATAGCAAATTAAATCATCTGATCCAGATGAGTGTTCTGATGATCAGGGCTGACATTAAATAAAAAGGCACCCTATGTGAAAAGTTCCTACCCTTGCTGCTCACTGCCCCATCCTGTGCCCACCCTCATGCCCCATGACTCTCTTCCTCCTGGTCTCCCCACACAAACCACATTACTTTTTTGCTACCTTTTCTCACATTTCAGCTTTTTCCTGCATCATTTCAACACACTTTAACTGGTCAAGTCTGCATTGTAATGAATGCAAAGGAATAACTGAATTAAGCCAATGGTCTGGGGCTACTAACCACAAGGAAGCCATGGGGTTATAGATGTTCTAAGGTGCATTTTAGAGCTTTTAACAAATGTTTTGATACAAAGATGGCCTGAAAAAAATGAGTTAAAATAAATAAGAAAGAAATGCAGTCTTATGTTTTTATTTTCAAAGAAATAAGTTGTATTTGGCAAAATATCACTACACAATAAACTGAGAATGGTCTATATCAGAACAGCGAAAATCCAAAATACCAAACGACCTAAAGGTCAAAAATGCAGGACCTCAAATTCACCAGCCCCCCACACACTCCACTAAATATATATACCAACTCTGCAATCACACTACTGTGAGGAAAGGGCAAATATTCCAATCTTCACTGTACTGCAATCTCACTAAAAGCAGATCTAGGTCCAGCATTTCCGACCTTTAGGCCATTCGCTATTTTGAGTTTTTGGTGTTCTAATAGGAATCCACTGAGAAGACTAATGCTAAATAATCAAACCTGAAAACAGTGCTTGCCATGATATCAGGCCCAAAAGATAACCACCTTCTGTGTATTCCTTTGATGTCAGACTGGAATGAAACCCAAGGCCACAGTTATATATTTCAGGTGGCTGTGTTATACAGCATACATCTCCTCATCCCTACCCCAAAAGACAGACACCTTCTGTGCACCACTCTAAAGTCAAACTAGGATGAAACTAATAGAACAAATCAAACATAATAAGACATTCAGCTTGTTGTTGTCCAACTTATTTAAACAGCATGCCTCCTTACCCCTCTCTACAAAAGATAGTCACCTGTATATGCATCTGATATTGGATTGTGAAGAAAGTGAAAAAAATAATGATCATAGTAATTTATTCCAACTTCTTCTTTCTAAACAGTATACTGCCACAGACAAGCTAAAGCAACCCTTCTAAATTTTAGAGGAAAGTTAATTAAATAAATAATGACCACACTGTCTTCAGCTCTATTACAAGCTATAGAAGCATTCTTTGACCACCTCTAAGGATTGTGAGAAAAGTTAAAAAATATTGATCATACTGTGCACAGCCCCCACACAGTCTATAGCAACCTTCTGTGCACACATCCAAGGTTTGATTGTAAGTGAAATTACACAAGTAATTACTATGTCATTCCCAGCCTACAACACAAGCTACAGCAACTTTTCATGTACACCTCTGAGCAGGGCCTGTTTTACACAAAGGTGGGGCTCTGGCAAAGTTCACTGCTAAGCCTATGTCAAAATTCTCTTATACAGCTTGGGATGTGGAGACCCTCAGATCCCCAGGAGCTGTGAGGGTCCAACTGTTCTGTAATGCATTTTTTACTGTTACCCATAAGAATTATGCATTTGCCCAAGAGTAGCATGAGTAGCCACAAATAAAAATTGGTAATATTATTTTACAGAAACGCATACACACACACACACACACACACACACACACACACACACACACACACACACACACACACACACACAAACTCACATACACACTTATTGTAGAAATGCCTGTTCACCTTTGTCATGTGTTTGGGATATTGAAGGAAACCAGAGCACATGGATAAACCCAGGCCAGACACACTGCACACAGAAAAAAACACAGCCAAGAACTCAGCCAGAGCAATGCAATGTGAAGTAGTGATGCTGCTCGCTGCAGTGAGCAATGCTGCTCACTGCAGCACTGTACCAATAGTCAATTACTTTCACACACACATGCTAATCCTACCAAATCATCTAAAATAGCCACTTTCCATGTCCAGTGCTGGTACTTGTGATGGAAAGTGAAAGAAACTGTGGCCAGCTTATTACCCTTAAATACACTGCAACCCCCTTACAACACACACACACACACACACACACACACACACACACACACACACACACACACACATACACACACACACACACACACACACACACACACACACACACACACACACACACACACACACACACACACTTATAACCATAGCACTACTGATTTTACACTGAATTTGGTACTACTCATGCCAAGCCAGATCAGTAACTTGTTTCAAGTGCTGAAACAACAGCAGGGTTAAGTCACTTAAATCCACATATGGCCTCCATGGACATCAACTACATCTACTTTAATGCTTGTGTACACCCCAAATGTCCAATTGTGATATAATAATAATAATAATAATAATAATCACAATAATAAAGTATTATTTTTCCTTCAAACTTTCAAAGCTAGGTTAGTGATTAATTAACTGAGAAAACAACAAAAGGGTCAGTTACTTTCATCCACAGACAGCTCCCACTCCACCCAGTAGATACATCCACTTCTTGGTACATTTCAGAGGTCTGATTATGATACAAAATAATGGCTATGACATGTGTTTCTACTTTGTTCCACATAAACAGCAGCAACATATTAAAGTATTTTAAGTTGTTTTACATAAATCATATCAATCCGTCAAAACCAGAATAATGAGCAAGCATCAGCACTTAACTATTTCCTCTGCAAGCAGCCCTGACAATTATAGTTAATTGGATGTGTACATCTTAGACATTTGGCGTACATTAAATAAAAAATAAATAAACTAAGAGGCATATAGTAATGTGTTCAAATAGTTCTCCCAAATTCTTAATGCAACAATCAGAGACAAAGCCAAAAGTAATGTGGATGAGATGAGAACAAATGTACAAAATCAGGGACATCTTTCAAATATTGGTCTTAGAGAGCTGACAGAATAACAGATTTTGCACAACATGCATTTTCTGAACAATATAATGTCTGAAACTGAAATGGATGTCATTATTTCATGACTGCAACCCCCAAAAATGTAACAGAAAACCATAATATTTCAGAAGAACAGACCGACAGTATGATACAAAGCCAGGTACATTCTACAAAATCAGGGACACTTGACAGACTCAGTTTGCCACGCAAAACTGTGTCCACTGGCCCTATCTATTTGCCTAACAGGATTAAAATACTTCTACTACTACTACTACTACTACTAATAATAATAATCTTTCCACAGCAACTATCTACTACTATTTTTACCCTTAAATAGCTGCCCTCTTTGTCGAATACAAGGAGCAGAACACTGTGTAAACTGGCTGGCCAGGTGCACAGCACCTCAACCATGGGAAGCTATAATAACTCTGCTGGCTGTTTATTGCTTTATTTGTTTTTTTGACGTAAAGAAGCACTTATGCCATGTTTCTTTACTTAAAAAAAATAAATAAATGAATGGAAGACATCTCTAGCCAAACTGCTCCCTAGGCAGCCACCTAGTTTGTCTTTGTATAAGGTCGACTATGATGATGACAACATTATGAATGCCAAAAAAAGACCAAGAGAAGAAACAGAAAATGCTTTTGGTGGGTAAAAAAAAGTAGAGGTATGTATGTATGTATAAATAAATAAATTAAGTAATGAAATAAATAAATGCAGCACAACTAGACTGAACAAGCCACAGATGATTATCTTCTCGTTTGCAGTAATATGACAATAGCTATTAAACAATTAATACACGTTCTATTTAAAATGCAGGCAGCAACACTTGGTAGTTTTTATGTATTTTAAACAACTGGCATAGGAATACCATAGTGACCATTCCACATTCGGTGCAGACTATCTCTAAAATGCAAAATGTTATAGTTTTAGAAAGTTACCACCAATGACGACTAGTAGATAATTTAGTAATGTAACTGTAAGAAGAAGAATCATATTTGAAAGTCCTTTCTCGATTTTATCATAGCACTCAACCTTCCATCTTCAAAATGTAGAATGCTATCTCTCATATTGTGGAAGAAAAATTGGCAAATGTAGAACACGCATAATTTTAGCTAGAAAACTCTCATTATGGTTATAGCTTCTTTACAAAACATTATTTTGACAAATTAACATAATTTACATAATTATGATGTATATCAATTCAAATTCTTAACAATGAATGTAGGAAGTATGCTTTCAGTGTGAAATAGCATGGAATGTGCAACTTTTAAAATACAAAAAAGAGGAGGATTCCTTTTAAGGAATAGTAGAGAGTTAAATCCATTGTGTAATGCAAATAACATAAAATGACTAGTATGAATGAGGAGAGATTGTTCACAGTTTCTCCAACTTATGTCTGTACAGTATCAGTGTCATGTTAAGTGTCTGAGTTAATACAAACAATTCTGTATTTTCTTAGACAATGTAACAGACAGTATTCAATACTTCTGTGGCTGCTGGCCATAGGCACTGGGAAGCCACCTCAAACACCATTTCTATAATCCGTCATTAGCTCCAGATTCGATAACTGTAGAGCAGAACCTTTAGATTAGTTTTAAGCACAGTAACTGTTGGCCAAGTAGTCAAAATGCAGTAGAGCTAAAGCAATCATCAAAAGCAACCAAAGTAAATTAGACCATATAATCTAACTATTCTTTGGTGCAGTACTACAGAACAGTAGCTTTAAATACTACAATAATTGAGCACTCAGAAACAATCAGTAAGACAGCAACACCAGTGATGAAAAAGTGTAATAAATGTGTGATAATAAGTTACTTTGGTTTGTAACTGGTATTTACATGAAATAGTATAGCAATAGTACAACATTAACGATGATGCAATAATAACAAGGCACAACATTGCGATAGCACTTAAATGTAGTAACTCTGCAGTCGGCATAACAGCAGCACTAATTCCGCCAATGAAGTCAATGAAATGCAGTCAGTTAACAACCAGACAACAATTTCTATTGTATACAATTGGCAATCATAGCAAATTCTATAGAGATAGCTTATTTAAATGCAAACAATCAGATGAATAACAAACAGTCAACAATTTCCACTGTATATACCATGTAGCAGTACAAGCTTGAATGCAGTAAGATAAACAACAGAAAAACAAGTTTAACCAGCATATTGTATGCTGACAAATGTAGATTTGTTAAATAAACAGACTACTAAAACTGGGACTCTTTTAATAAAACAATAAACATACAAATCTGGTATCAGTGCAAAGACTGATGAATAGGTATGGCCAATGTACCAGATTCAAGCTGAACAATGAAATTAGTCATAACAGTGCAGTGAAACTGAGATAAAGAAAGCAGAAAAATGTATATGAACTACTACAAAGGCATAGAGGTTGTCTGAAATGTTGTAGACTACGCACTTGTGCTGCTTAGGGTAAGACATTCTCCTGGTAAATACTGGCCTTTTAATTACACTAAATTGTCTGCTTGGTCACATCGCATGGACTGACCTTTAGTCACCATGATGCACTGCAACAAGTTTCTGTACAACAGTTGGTCACATCGCATGGACTGACCTTTAGTCACCATGATGCACTGCAACAGGTTTCTGTACAACAGTTGGTCACATCGCATGGACTGACCTTTAGTCACCATGATGCACTGCAACAAGTTTCTGTACAACAGTTGGTCACATCGCATGGACTGACTATTAGTCACCATGATGCACTGCAACAAGTTTCTGTACAACAGTTGGTCACATCACATGGACTGGATTTTGGTGAATGTGCTGCACTAGAACAGGTCTGTATACAACAGTCATAAGACTTTTTTACAATGCAGTACCATGACAAGCCTCTACACCATATCAAAGTAGTCAGTCCGAAAAACTATGTAACACAAATAACCCCGATAACTTCACACAATGCTGCACTTTAATATTACACTTTAAAATTACAATCAGATCTGATGAAGCTTACAGAATAGTCAATTAAGTGGATGAAAGTGCTAATGTTTTTTATTTTTATCCATTGGTTGTGATCTAATTAAAGTTTTACAAGGAGCTTTTTCCATTTTGGCTCTTTCGGCTTTAACCAAGTTCTTTTAATGAGTTTGTTTTGTGCATTTTTTTTGTGTTTTAGTAATTGTTTTCTAATGCATTTTTTTCAGTTTATAATTTAGACAGTAATATGCTTCGATGGATTCTAAATAAAAATTGGCAGTTAATAATACAGGATTCTAATATAAGGTAAAAAATTAGGATCTAGACCATGTATGGTATATAAAAAAGGAAAAAAAAAACATTAAATTTATCTTTGCAACTTACTGTAAACCTATTAGTAGTATATGTGGGGTTAAGAAGTGCGGATGATATAATTATTGTAAATTTATTTTGGAAGGGGATAGGATTGAAATTTTAGGAAAAACATGTTTGATCAATTTCAGGAAAGAATTTATAAGCATATCTATGAAATACATAAGGAGAAAATACTAATGCCCTGGCTAGGCATATTAAGAGAAGTAAAGAGCATTAATTTAGTTTACAGTACTAGAAAAGGTGAATAAGAATCCACTGGGATCCCTGCCAATTAATTTTGGAAAAGAGACAACTATTATGGCAATTATATTTTAACACTTATAACTGGCCAGGAATAAATGACCACATTACTATTGCCCCTCTACTTAAATTAAAGGCTATGAAATGCTGAGTTTAAGGTTTAATTAGAAGTTATTTATGAAGTAATTTGATGAGCTGTTTGGTTATGTATTTTTATACATGTACTGTAGTTTTAGTAATCGTTTAGTAATGATTTAATAATATGTTTTAAGAAGTTACATTATGTGTATGAAAAATTAAATCAGCAAGAGGGAGTTATGTCACTTTAAACTGAGATTTTTTCTGAATGAATCTTGGATCAAGTGACACATATCCCCTGTTCTGGTAGAATATTTATTGGGATAAAGTTAAGTACATATTGTCTGATGAAGTTTTGTATTAATGAAACAAAAGCCCTTACCTTTATTATTTGTAAAAACAAAGTTTGTGTCATTTTAAAGTGTAATATTAAAGTGCAGCATTGTGTGAAGTTTATCGAGGTAATTTGTGTTACATAGTTTTTCATTTTCTTTCGTGCGTGTGGATTTTAAAAGTAGCCAGTCCCACTGAGCTCCTTTCACACCAGTACCAATATTCAGCACCAAGCCTCTGTGCCATGACAGAGCAGATATTTCCAGAGATTCAATCACACAGGTGCCAATGATGAACACCTAGCCTCTGTACTAGATTATGGCAGGCAGTCGCACAGATCCAGTCACACAAATAGTATGCAGCAGTGACAAGCTATTGTACCACACTTAGGTTCATAGGTTCATAGGTTCGTACTAGGCTATCTGCCCAAGGGCACCATAGTTATTTGGCTTTCGCCACCCCTTTAGTTTGAATAAACTATGCCTATTATTTTGCTGTGCCTCTGTCAAGCAGTGACACTGAAGTAATCCCTGGGGTATATTCTGTTGGAAGCAGATCCATGGAATAGTACTCAGGCAAGTTAAGCCAATGAAAACATGTACTCTAATACTCTACCACAGACAGTGTAACAATAGTAATGCCATACCAAAATGGCAGTTTGCATTCCAGTAGTTAAAAGAAAAAGAACTGACAATAGCAAACCAGGAAGTGACAGTAAAATCATTCCCACATCAAACAAAAGCTACTTGTAGTGTGGGATTAAAGTTACTGACTCACTCTTTTTGCAAAAAATAGTCAGCAAATGTTAGTGCATGCATAACTGTGGATACGCAAACTACTTTTTTTGCTTTTTTTACATTAACCTACCTCAACGTCACCTACATAAAAAGCCCCGATTACAATAAGCTTTAGAGATGTTAAATGTAACATAAACTGACAGAAGGCAAATACCAAAGGCTGAAGTCTGTAATGACACATTAACTAAATGTTGGCAGGTTTCAGCATCACTGTTAAGGTTTTAACTAAATTAGTATCACGCGTTCCTAGTGAAGATGATAACAGTGACCAGTTACTATACAAAATGCATTAAGAACCAATGGTTTCCCTAATTGCTAGCACTGTTGCTTACTGCCTGCAACACTGACTCCTGGAATGTAAATTGTATGGATACAATAGGCTAAAGAAATGAACAGGCAGTCTTTTGTTTCCTTTGAGAAAAAGACAAAACCATGGACAACACTGGGAGCTATACCATCACAACGAAATGCAGAAAAGAGGACTGCACCAATACAGACCAGCAAATGGTAATAAAAATAACAAATATAACATTTAAGCAGGGTAAGTGCTTTCATCTCCAAACAATCACATAGGACTGAGATTTTTTGAACAAATAAACTCCAAACTATCACATAGGATTATGTGACTATAAGATAAGAAAAGAAGTTATGAAAATATGAAGTTAAAAGCACTTCAGGAGAAGGATAGTATACAAAACAGTCAAATAACACAGGCAAATTAATACATCAGTAATATCCATTCCTTACTAACTCTGCAATATCTCCCTGTCTCACTGTATGCTAACACTGTGTAACAGCAGCAAGTCAATGTTCCATAGCACCTTGAAGAAATCTGCTGGGGCTTGTTCATGTACATTGCACACAGCAAACAAAAGTATATATTCCAATTCAAAGATATGTTCTGCACTTTAACTTCGTATGAATTCTTGTCTGGTTACCGGGGGGGGGGGGTTGTCATGTAATCATTAAACACTGTGTTAAGCCAGACCCCACAACAGTGAGTCCCAGCACTTTGTAAAAAATAAACTGCAATTCAGCAAGAGTCAGACTTACATACATACACACATACATACACATATTTCAAGCATGGGCATTAATGCCTTTCTAGCCAACCAATATACCAAAACAGTTGTTTCCACAGTAAGTGTCCTGGTTGTTTTTAAAAACATCTAAACTAGTACTTGCTTGAATGTAATTTGGTAGTCTGCTCCATGTATCAGCTGCTCTCTCAGAGAACCAATTTGTACACTTCTCATTCCTATAGAATCTTCTATATAGGCTGTCTGATGATTCTGTACTACTTTTTGATAACCCCAAACATTCCCAGAGGTAGTTGTCTGTAAATGCCATATATACCTGAATAAGATCTCCTCTTAAATATCCATGAGACACTGTACAAGTTCATAGGTTCATAGGTAGGTACTAGGCTATCGGTCCGAGGGCCTATGTAAGCCTAGCCAACAAGGTTCCCTGGCTTATGCCACCCAAGAAAGTTATTTTCCTGTGCCACTGTTGAGCAGAGACACAGAAGTGATCCCCGGGGTGTATTTCCTATTTCCCATCCAATCATCAAGATTTTTCTTGAAGAGAGCTAATGAAGAACTTTGCTTGACATAGATGGGTAGCCTGTTCCAGAGTATGGGAAGTCTCTGGGATAGGAATCTATCCCTCCAGCATGTCCTGTTTATTGTGGTGACAAAGTTTAGGTCCCTAGAGTGTGTAGCTCGGAGGGATTGGGATTTCTTTAGGTGTAGCATGTCCAACAGCTCTGGGTTTGACACAGCTTTATATGTTAGGCAGAGATCACCTTGGAGTAGGCAATATGCTATGGAGTAAAGCTGGAGTTTTTTGAGGCGGTCAGTGTAGGGCATTTGTTTGAGTCCAGTAATCCTCTATGTGAGGTACTTCTGTGGCCTTTCCAGCTGCTGCAGATGTCTTGTGAGGTACATTCCAAAAGGGGTATTGTACTCTATAATGGGTCTAATGAGTGTCGAGTAGAGGGGAATGATGACCTCTTTTTTCCTGGATGAGAACCCTTTTATGATGAGGTGTGCCACGTAGAAGGACTTCCTGATGACTGTGGCGATGTGACTATCAAAGGAGAGACTACTGTCCACCTGGGTCCCAAGGTCTCTTATCATGCATTCGGTCTTAAGTAGATTGCTGCCTATGTGGTAGTTCATGGGTACAGAGTTTTTACCAAAGGGGATGACACTGCACTTTTTGGCATTGAGCTTGAGGCCATGGCTCTGACACCAGGCATCTGTCTCAGAGAGGCCCTTCTGTAGGATGTTCACATCAGTTGGGGACTTGACTATGGCTCCTAGTTTGCAGTCATCTGCGAACTTTGTTAGTCAAAGACCTTCTCTGTTAGCCTGTACTTCAGAGAAGTAGATACCAAACAGGAGAGGACCCAGGACGGAACCCTGTGGTACTCCACTTGTCACTGGTTTGAGGTCAGATTTGGAGTCGGCAACTTTTACAGTGTGGGTTCTGTCAGTGAGCCAGTTGGCAACCCATCTTGTGACATAGGGATTTATGCCTAGTTTATTGAGTTTAGCTATAATTCTAGAATGGGGGATGGTGTTGAAAGCCTTGGCGAGGTCAAGATAGGCTGTGTGAACCACCTTACCCTCATCTACGGCTTTGGTGACTGCCTCAAAGAAGTCGATCAGGTTCAGGAGGTATGATCTGCCTTTCACAAACCCGAATTGGGTGGGATCCAGAGTTTGGAGGTTACCAATGTCTTTGTTTATGAGTTCCATGATGATACGTTCCATGGTCTTGCAGACCAGGCTCGTCAGGCTAATAGGTCTATAGTTCCCGGGATCAGTGGTGGCTCCCCCTTTATGCAGTGGGATAACTGTTGCTGTGCGCCATTCAGTGGGCACAAAGCCTGATGCGAGGCTATTATTGAACATGGTTCTTAAGTGGGGAGCCAGCTCATTCTGAAGTTCGTGTAAAACACAGCCTGGGATGTTGTCCGGTCCCATGGATGCTGTGTTTTTGGCTTTAGAGAGTGCAGCTTTCACCTGCGTAGTTGTGATTACAGGGACTCTGCATTCTTCCTGTATAGATATGGGCCCTTTAGGGGGTGAGGGGGGAGTAAAGTTAGCACTGAACCTATCTGCCAGGATGTTGGCAATATCAGTTGGTTCTGTAATTTTCATGCCTCTTTGCTGTAACTCAGAGCAGATCTGGGTGTTGCCATTGAGATTCTTGACATAGCTATAGAACGCTTTGTGGTTGTCCTTGGAATTAGTGGTGATTTTATTTTTGTAGCTAGCTTTGGAGGATTTTATAAGGGATCTCAGCTTCTTACTGAAGCTGACCAGGGAGCTCCTCCACTCATCGGATTTTACTCTCTTTTGCAACAGTTTCTTCCTTCTGTTGTACAGTTTGTTTATGGCAGGGGACCACCAGATTGGCTTCCTTTTTTGGAGGATAGCGTCTTGGTTCTGTTTGGGATAGCACGATCCATGCACTCATGTAAGTGCTTATAGAGTGCATTTGCGTAGGATTCAGCAGTTGTAACTGTATTGTCCATCTGCATGGGTGTCATGAAGTTCACTACTTCTGTCTTAAGAAGCATGAAGATGGATTTGGAGAAATGTTTTATGTGGTTTCCTTAATGGGGGGTGGGTGTGGGATGTGGATATCAAGGGTGATTAGCTTATTGTCGGATCGGACCAACGAGGAGTTGACTTCAGGTGTGGAACATCAGTCACTCATGTTGGTAATGACTAGGTCTAGGATATTGTTGCCCCTGGTGGGGGTGTGGATAAGTTGATCTAGGGCATTGGAGTTTATGAATTCCAGAAAGCGTTGCACTAAGGAGTTGGTACATGAGTAGTTTTCCCAGTTATTGGTGGTGTAGTTGAAGTCGCCCATTATTAGAGTGTTTGGTTGAAACCTAATATTTTCCAGTACATCAAGAAAAGAGGAGTGGGAATCCTGGGGCATGGTGGATCTGTAGCAAGCTACAATTTTGATTGCTGTTTTGCCAAGAGTTAGTTGGACTTGGATAACCTCAGATGCATTATGCTGAGCAGCTAGCCTGGAGGTGTGGATATCCTTAATGAATATGGACACACCCCCACCTTTGGTGTTTCGGTCCAGGTTACATGGCCAAAAAGTGTGGTATGAGTTATAGCCTGGTAGTGCAGGGGTGTTCTCTGGAGCCTTGAACCAGGTCTCAGTCACTGCACAGATATCGATGTTCTCCATTTTAAGGAGTGCGTCGAGTGAGTGCATTTTGAAATTTAGACTTCTAGCATTGAGTAGCATTACCCTCAGTTTTTGCTTGCTTGTTCCTGTTATGGTGGTGAATTTGTTATTTGAACCCTGCCTAAAAAAGGCACTATAGGGGCAGCAAGAGCCTTAGCCAGTATCCAGAATCCCAGGGCCGACAGGTGCAGGCCATCTGTGGCAAAGCATCGTGATCTGTTGACCATGTCATCCCAAGCAGACAGACACTGGATCCCCTTAGAATAACACCAGAAGCTTAGCCAATTGTTGAAGTCAATCATTTTGTCCTTGTACTGCGGTATCATTCTGGGCGATGGCAGAATGCTACTCAGGGCTAGGGTCATACCTGCCTGGGCTACAAGATCGGAGAGCTCTTCCATGTCTTTTTTCATGTAGTCCAGGGAGGTACATCTCAGGTCATTCACACCAACATGGACAATGACAGAATCATATTTGTACTTTCATAGTTCACATATTTAGTCTTTCATAATAACTTAAATGTTCACATCCATGGATGCTCTTGATATATTTCTGCTGTACTCTTTCCAGTTTACTCATGTTTGTTTTCTTATAAGGTGTCCATATTGTTATTCCATGCTCAGGTTTTGGTCTAATGTAATTAACAAACAATAACTCCATCATTTCTGATTTCCTAGACTTCATAAATCTTTTTATATAACACATAGTTCTATAATTATCATTAAATAGCTCTATAACTACCATTAACCAATTGGTTGATATGATTAGAAAAACTTAAAGCTGGAATGCAAGTGAAATACTCCTGCATGCCTGAATGTGATGGTCAGTATTCTCCCATTCACACTACTTACACAAACTAATTCTGATATCACTGTACCTCAATGTAAAGAAAACAACCTCTGATGTACTACAACCTCAGACTTAGTATATATTACCTTATTTGCACATAACAGATATGCAGTTTCCAAGGATTTCAGGCATGGTACCCCACAAATTCAAAAGAAACTTTGCTTAGGCTTTTGAGGTGAAGTAAGTGTAACCACTTCAAATCTGCTCTAAAAACTTTCTAATCAATTAAACATGCTTTTCCAGAGATTGTGTGCAGCCTTTTGATTTTTTTTCTTTTCCTATGATGTCTGGATTTATGCATTGGTTTCCTATTTGAAGCTGAGATATGAGCATATATAAAAAGCAAGACAAATTTTAGAAAATACCACACATTTAGAATACAGGACAGCCATGGTGGCGCAGCAGTTAGCATTGCCACCTCACAGCAAGAGGCTCTCAAGTTCGATTCTCGGCTGGGGTGCCTTCTGTGCAGAGTCTGCATGTCCTCCCTGTGGTCATGAGGGTTTCCTCCGGGTGCTCCGGTTTCCACCCACATCCCAAAGACATGCTGTAGGTGGATTGGACACTCTAAATTGGCCCTAGTCGTGAGTGTGTGTGTGTGTGTGTGTGTGTGTGTGTGTGTGTGTGTGTGTGTGTGTGTGTGTGTGTGTGTGTGTGCCTTCTGTGGAAGGTTGGGGCGCCGGGCTGGCAACTCGACACCATAAAAACTCCACTGCCAATCATGAGCAGACAAATGATCTGCTGTGGCGACCCCTAACTGGGAAAAACCCAGAAGAAGAAGAAGACCACACATTTAGAATACAAATCACTTACACAACCATAAGCACTAGGTTGAATTATGCTAGATAGAGTAAAAATGTCCAGCAATGCCAGAAAAAAATTAAGAAATTACAGAAGAAACTGTATTTCTGTATCATAGCTGTAGCTACAACACCTGGCACTCTTGGCAATCTCCCAAAAGGCCCTCCCCCAACCAGAGATAAGAAGCAAAATGTCCACTAGCTTGAGGCAAAGTGCTATGTCATTACGTACTAGCTCTTAACTACCTTTCAAAACTGTAATGAAAACTGTAGCAGAGAGCTAAACAGTTATACCTTTCTACAGTTCACACAAACTGTCCTCTCAGAAATCTTTTAAGCATTACAGTTACTGCCTGATTCACTCCTGCTCAGCACCAGTGGTTGTACCAGTGTCTTGCAGGAACTGATAGGCACCTCTTCTGCAGTGTCAATCACACTGTCTAACAGCTTGCACCCAGGACAACTGCCCCCTTTGCCCCACCCTGGCTACATCTTTCTGCTACATTATTTGCCTTTGTCATCACCGTAATTCCTATGAATCTTACTGCTGTTTTGTATGGCTGTAAATCTTCTATGTGTTGTGCATTGTGCCAAAAGTGTTTCTAGCAAATTAAGCAAATTATCTATGGTCAGTTCAACAAGATAAATTTTTGTTAATCACGGCTAAGACACAGGACACAACTTGCATCTCAAAAATACACTTCTACACTTCTTCTAGCAGGCATTTAAACACACCACGTTGCACATAGCATAGCATTGTTCTGTGCTGACTGGACATTTAAATAGTATATGCATGTTAGTGTTTTTCTCTGATGACTGAGCATTTAATCAGCACAAATGACTTAGCATTTTCTGTCTTGAAAAGAGCACTAAGTATTAAAAATAATTATTCATGTTCCTGGGAATACCACATTGTAAACTGTACATTTATTTATTTATTTATTTTTATTGAAACATTTTATTATTATAACATTAAGTAAACAAAAACTATTTACACTATATATACAGTATGCAGGCCAGAAGAATAAATAATTCATGTTTAATAATAATAATAATATCAGATGTCCAGTATTTTCTTGATTTTTCCCAGGTGTTGTGTGTTGTTAGTGAGGTCAATCTTTGTTTCTTTATTTCCACTGTTTTGATGGACACAGTTCTTAAGATTAGAAATAAATTTTTCAAATTAAGGAAAATCATTCGATTTCCATTTTCTAGTAATGTTCTTCCTTGCATTTGCTACTATAGTCCATAAAAGACAGTACAGGTCTTTTTGACATTGTCTGGAATTGGTCAGTGGAAGAGTATTAAACCCTTTGTGAGTGAGAATCTGTCTGTATTGCCTGAAGAAAACTGTTAACTTTTTGCCAGAATGCAGTTAAAACAGAACAATCATACAAAGTATGACAAAAGTCTGCTTTACATTTAGCCTTACATCTTCAACAATTATATTTATTTGTTTTGCAAAGTTTCTTTAACATATAAGGTGTTTAGAATGATTTATTCAAGCAACTCCATGTAAAAAATTTCCAAGATTCTGCTATTAAAGTTTTACCTACTGAATTTAACATTCATATTTTATCTTGGAATGAAAATGAATTTGCTCTAGCTTGTAATACATGTTTTCAATAGATTATCATCTGAGAACAGTACAAAATAACTCATAAATAATATGGCAGAGATATAATATTAGATTAGGAATAGTTTAATGCTTGATTGTATGAATGTTGAAATTGTCTAATGCATATAATCTTATCTCTTGAACTACTAACCATTCAGAAGAGTCTATGTTAAAATCTGCTTGAATTTCTACAACAGATTTAAGTTTTTCTTTATCAAAACAGTTGTACCATCCTATGAAACCCTTATCTTCCAATTTTATTATGCTATTTTTGTTGACATTTAAGAACAAACCTTTAGATATTTGAAATGGAATTAATAAATTAAAACCATTGTTTGTGATTAACAATAGCTAAGATAATTTGTTTTATATTTTAAGGATGGTATTAACACATGAAGATTGGGTGGGTGAATAAAAGTTAAACTGAATATAATTACAAAATTTCCTAATATCACAAATCGTAAATCATTTTAATTTCTTCATATCAAAAATATAAATATGAAGTGACTTCCAGTTTGAATAATATTTTTTATCTATCCAGTATACAAGAACTTAAATATATGCAGCTTTAATGTGTGTATCAATATCTGGAAATGTTATTCCTTCCATATCCCAATCCCTTAGATAATGTTTATATAACATTCTGGATCTTTTAGACCCCTTATAAAAAATTTAAGAGAATATTATTGAATTTATTAATTTGCGATTTATGAAGGCTAATTTCAGTAGTATGAATGTATGAATTATATATTATATATATATATATATATATATATATATATATATATATATATACATACACACACACACACACACACACACACACACACACACACACATACACACACACGTGATGTATATATATATATATATCATATATGTATATATATATATATATATATATATAAATGTATATTTTATATATATATATATATATATATATATATATATATATATATATATATGGATCTACTTCAGTAGATCAAACTTTTACAAATTCAGACCACATATGACTGAAACCATATACACATAAAACAAAAAAAAAAACACAAAACTAAACATCCCCCCTTTCTTAAATATACCAACTCTGAGGTTGCACTGGGAAATCTTCCCTTTCCGCTCTGTACGGAGATCTCCATTCAGTCCGATTGAACTTTTACAAGTTCGAACATATGGTCTCAGCCATATGTGGTTTGAATTTGTAAACGTCGATCGACTCTATCCATATAGGGATTTACTTCATTTATATGAAGTTTCAGTACTTCAAAACCCACTTGGTCGAGCCCAGTTGTTCGAAGTGCCATAACTCTGAAAATGAAATACAAAGATCATAATACAGTGCAAAATGGGAATATTCCCTTTTCCTCACTGTAGTGCGATCTCAGAGTTGGCATATTTAAGTAGGGGGTGAGTGGCACAGACCCCCACATGGGGGGTGCAGGGCGGCTTACCCCCTGCAAAACATGTTTTCTGTGTTTTTTTTTTAAAACAAACAGAGAAACGTGCCTCAAAAGTTACTAATAAAATGGCAAGCAAAGGACTTCCTGGAATACAGAAATCATGGCTCCAAAGTGAAGGCAGCAAGTTTTAATGTATTTTAACGCACCAAACCACAAAACAGTGTTTTCGTCTTGTTACAAACAGGACTTCATCAGAAATACAAACAAAACCACATTTCCTTTCTTATATAGTCATTGCCCCTCAGTCAGTTAATTGCCTAATCAAAATCCAAACAACTGCAATTAATCAAGTCAAAATTAAAAATACATATGTATCTTTAAAATATTACTACAAGCTTTAATCATTTACAGTTCAATAAATAATTTGTACACCCTAAAAGTTTAATTAAAAACATCCCATACTCAACTCTTTAATAATAGCATAATGTTGTAATAACAGTGACATTTAAAAACCTGTATTAAATGAGTACAAACTTGTTTAATGCACCTAAATGTTAAAAAATACCACTATATCACCATCTGTTGGCTAAATAGCCACATTGCATATAAACCCATATCTTCACAAGAAACAAAAAATCAAATAAAGAATTTCTTTCTACCAAGTATTCATGTGAAGTGTAAATTTGATCAATGTATAAATATATAAATATATACAAATTGGAAATTGAACTATTGACACAAAACATTTCCTAGTTATAATTTGGCAGACCTAAGTTTTAGGACAGGGGCCAGAGATATGTGTTCATTGAGTCCTGGTAGTCGATTGGCCTCCAATTTTAATTGCCAAAATAATTCTCTGAACTCAATGGTCATCTCCCAAGGCCCCCCCCCAGGGATCAATATTCACATTTTCTATGACAAAGAAACCAAAAACAGCTTGCTTACACTCCATACTGTGCTTGTACAGGGCATTATTGAGATCCTGCTTCCTAATGTTGTTAAGGTGTTCATAAATTCGCCTTTTGAATTTCCTATTGGTCTTCCCTATATAGAAACACCCACAGACTTTACCAATAGCGACATATACCACCCCTACAGTGTCACAATTACAGTATGTGTTGGTCTGTATGTTTTCTTTACTACCTTTCAAATTCACCGTATTCCCATATAGAACATATGGGCATTGTGTACAGGAACCACACTTATATGTTCCTTTCTTAAGTCTGCCCTGTTTTATTTTGTGACTTTCTAACAAATCTTTAATATTCCTGCCATTCCTATATGTAAATTACAAAGGGGCTTTAAATAATTGCTCTAAATCGGAGTGCTTTCCATACCATTCCCAATTTTTTTTATACTATGTCCTTAATATGGTAAGCATTACTACTAAAGTTCAAAACAAAATTGTTGTTCCTTTTGGATTCAATGGTCGCATTATTACCTTCGACCCCTACCTTCTCCCATGTCCCTAAAATCGGGCTAAACTTGCCCCTCCTCATTGAAAACTTCTTTCTCAATTTCTTCCACCAAAGCTAGGGGGTAGTACCTATCCAAAAACATACTTTTCTATTTATTGATTTCCACCAAGTAGTCCTCATCACATGAAGCCATTTTACAACTTCTAATAAATTGCCTTTACACAATTCCCTTCTTTTGACTATAAGGGTGGGCACTAGTGTAGACTAGGTAGGAATCAGAAAATGTATCCTTTCTATGAACTTTCAATTTGAAGTTTTTAATCCCTGTTACCTTTTCTATCACCACATCTAAGTATTGAATCCTCTCGTGGGATATAACATGAGTAAATTTCAAAAAATCTGTAGTATTATTCACATATGTGATGAACTCATGTGATGTTGATTCAGATCCCACCGAAAAAATACAGATATCGTCCAAGTAACGTCTATACATTGATCAACTTTACACTTTACATGAATACTTGGCAGAAATAAATTATTTATTTGATTTTTTCTGTCTTGTGAAGATATGGATTTATATGGAATGTGGCTATTTAGCCAACAGATGGTGCTATAGTTGTATTTTTTAACATTTAGGAGAGTTAAACAAGTTTGCACTCATTTAATACAGGTTTTTAAATTTCACTGTTATTACAACATTATGCTATTATTAAAGAGTTGAACATGGGATGTTTTTAATGAAACTTTTGGGGTGTATAAATTATTTATCGAAATGTAAATGATTAAAGCTTGTAGTAATATTTTAAAGTTACATATGTATTTTTAATTTTGACTTGATTAATTGCAGTTGTTTGGATTTTGATTAGGCAATTAACTGACTGAGGGGCAATGACTATATAAGAAAGGAAATGTGGTTTTGTTTGTATTTCTGATGAAGTCCTGTTTGTAACACAATGAAAACGCTGTTTTATGGTTTGGTGCATTAAAATACATTAAAACTTGCTGCCTTCACTTTGGAGCAGTGATTTCTGTATTCCAGGAAGTGCTTTGCTTGTGTTTTTTTTTAGTCATCCAATCTGCGACTAGGCTTCAGTAAAAGTGGACTTTCGTTGAAATGCACTTTCACTGAAGTGGGCATCTAATTTGTTTGTTTGGCGTAAAGTATTTTCAAACAAATAAAGTAGATCCATATATATATATATATATATATATATATATATATATACACACACACACACACACACACACACACACACACACACACACACACTCACACACACACACACACACACACACACACACACACACACACACACACACACGTCTTCAAAGCTATATGTTTGATTTTTCCATATCTGAATTAGACTATAAATTTCTGTTAAACACTATTTATCATTAATGTCTGTGATTGATCTCCAGGTTTTACTTGATAGAAATTCCCAGGTATTTGTGGCTTGCTTACCTAGTACATTATCTAAAATCCTATTTGATGGAAAATTATCATTAATTAATAATTTAGTTTTATTTTTATTAAAATAGAGACCTGACATTTTTCCACATTCTTCAGTGATATTAAATATTTCAGGCATAGATACATCTGAATTTGTTATTGTTAGTGATATGTCATCTGCAAATAACATTAATTTCAATTTGTAGCATTTGCCCAAAGAAAATCCATGTATATTTTCATTCTGAGTGCAAATAAAACAGGTGAAAAGGACAGCCTTGCTTAGTCCCTCTTAAAATATCAAATGAACAGAAAGGCAAGATCCTCTTTTAACATATGCTTTGTTATTTATGTAAATATTTTTAATTAGTTTTATAACATTTTGAGAACATCTAAAATAAATTTAAGATTTAAAAAGAAAACTCCAATTGATTGTGTCAAAAGCTTTTCATGTATCTAGACTGATTAATGCCAAATCTTCATGTCTTTTCTTTATTATGTCAATAATTGTTAGTAATATCTTGATGTTATCTTACATTTGTCTTTCGGTATGAAACACATTTGATCTTCAGTAATTAGCTTAGTATTATAGTTTTTCAATCTCTCTGCCAAAATTGACATGAAATTTTTATAATCTACATTTAAAAACAAAACTGGACTATATGCTGCACATTTTAATAATTCTGAATTATTTTTTGGGTACGCAGGAAATTAAAGAATATTTCCATGAATAATAAACAACAGTCCTAGTTTGAATTAAATGTAGTGTGTTTAGAAAAATATGTAATTCTGTGTCTGGAAATAATTTACATAGTTCAGGAATTATACCATCTATGCCTAGAGCTTTATTCATTTTAAGAGTTTTTATTTATTTATGTTTTCATTTCATCTAAAGAAATGCTCTTCACAGTACTATTGTTTCTATATCAGACAATTTAGTTGTATTTTTTTATTATCTATAATATTTAAATTAGTCTTATTATTAGAACATTGTAATTTCCAGTTCTAAGCACTAAATTCATTAAGTATAACTTCTATGTCTGCCAGTGATTTGTTTTCTATGCTAATGATGCTTGTAATATGGGATTTTCTTGAATGTATTTTAGACCTTCTGATAATAATGGTGTCATGGCATAAACAGAACTTGTGAGTTTTTCTAGAGCAAGAAATGTTTTATATATATATGTATAGTTTGATATTGTTGAGTTTACTGATTTGATTTAATAAAGATGTGTTCACTTTTTGAAATTGTTTTTAAGTATTTGAATTTCTTCCCAGATTTTTTATATAACTGTTCCACTGTTTCTTTTTCTTATTATACTAATGAATAATGCAGCCATATAAATTATCTTTAAGAGAATCCTATATCATTAAAATATTTGTTCCATCTACAAGGCTTTTATTCAAGAAAGTACTGATTTCATTAAAAACAGGGTTTAAAATCATCTAATTTTGTAATAAAGGAAGGGATCCTAGTAGTATAAAGTTCATAAGTCGGTACTAGGCTATTGGTCCTAGAGCCTATATAAGCCTAGCCAAAAAAGTACCCTGGCCTTTGCCATCCAAGAGAATTCTTTTCCTGTGCCACTGTTGAGCAGAGTCACAGAATTGATCCCAGGGGTGAATTTCCTATTTCCCATCCAGTTATCAAGATTTTTCTTGAAGAGTGCTAATGAGGAGCTTTGTTTGATATAGATAGGTAGTTTTTTCCAGAGTATGGGGAGTCTCTGGGACAGGAATCTATCCCTCCAGCATGTTCTGTTTATTGTGATAACCAGGTTTAGGTCCATAGAGTGTGTAGCTCAGGATTGGTATTTCTTTAAGTGGGGCATGTCCAACAGCTCTGGGTTTGACATAGCTTTGTATTTTAGGCAGAGATCACCTCTGAGTAGGTGATATGAGATGGAGTAAAGCTGGAGTTTTTTAAGATGGTCTGCATAGGACATTTGTTTGAGACCAGTAATCATCTTTGTGAGGTATTTCTGTGGCCTTTTATGTTGTTGTAGATGTCTTGTGAGGTACATACCAAAAGAGGCGTTGTACTCTATAATGGGACTAATGAGTAATGAGTAGAGGGGAACAATGACCTATTTTTTCCTGGATGAGAAACCTTTTGTGTTGAGGTGTGCCATGTAGAAGGATTTCCTGACTACTGTGTTGATGTGATTATCAAAGGAGAGACTACTGTCCACCTGTGTCCCAAGGTCTCTTATCACACTTTCAGTGTTAAGTAGACTACCACCTATGTGGTAGTTCATGGGTACAGAGTTTTTACCAAAGGGGATGACAATGCACTTTTTGGCATTGAGCTTGAGGCCATGGCTTTGACACCAGGCATCTGTCTCAGTGAGGCCCTTTTTTAGGATGTCCACATCATTAGGAGTTTTAGTTACGGCTCTTAGTTTGCAATCATAATCATCTGCAAACTTTGTTAGCCAAAGACCTTCTGTGTTAGCATGTACTTCAGAGAAGTAGATACCAAACAGAAGGACCCAGAACTGAACCCAGTGGTACTCCACTTGTCACTGTTCTGAAGTCGGATTTGGAGCCTGCTACTTTCACAGTGTGGGTTCTGTCAGTGAGCCAGTTGACAACTCATCTTGTGACATAGGGATTTATACCTATTTTAGTGAATTTATCTATAATTCCAGAGTGGGGGATTGTGTCGAAAGCCTTGGCGAGATCTAGATAGGCTATGTGAACCACCTTACCCTCGTCTACAGCTTTGGTGACTGCTTCAAAGAAGTCTATCAGGTTTAGGAGACATGATCTGCCTTTTATAACCCTGAATTGGGTAGGGTTCAGAGTTTGGAGATTACTAATGTCTTTGTTTATAAGTTCCATGATGATACAGTTCATGGCCTTGCAGACCAGGCTCATCAGGTTAATGGGGTGGTAGTTCTCACAGGTTGTAGTGTTGGGTGGTAGGAGAAGAGGGCTGTCTGTGTACATGAGGTAATTGCTGCATTGCCCCAAGATGCCCAGATTCATCAGGTAGACAGGAGAAAACACTGGGAGCTGACCCTTAGACATGCCTGGATAGGTGCTATTTATTAAGTACTAAAACCTGTTTTCCTCTAGATAAGTGAGGAAATTTGAGTGCTGTAGTAATTAGTAGCTTATTTAGTGCTTACAACGAGTTCGGAACAAGTGCTGAGCTCAAAGAAACAAGTTTGAATGCTAAAACTAAAAACTGACTAGTTCTAAGGGAAAATTTGAAGAGCAGACTTTATGGCGCTGGGAATAGTTTAACCCTAACTAAGCGGCGATGCATAAAATGTATATATATATATATATATATATATATATATATATATATATATATATATATATATATACAGACACACACATTTTTTTTTTATATAACAGTTGCAAATGAGCAAACTGATTTAAACAAATTAACCAATTAACCAATAAAAGCTAAAAACTGAGCCCCGTTCCAGCAGTCTTCGATCAGACAAGTGTAACTGCACATTCCTGCCACTAGGGTGCAGGGGAACCTTCTCCAAAAAAAATATGGCCTGGATTAGTGCTCAAGTTTTATAAACAAAACTAGATTCAGCAGGTCTGAATCTAGTCTATGACACAGCAAACAAGGTGTACCATGTCAAGCAGAGTGCCTCTTTGGCCCTCTTCAAAAGGAACCTTAACGATTGGATGGGAGAAAGAAAATTAACTCCGGGGATCACGTCAGTCGCCCTGCTAGACAGGGGTCCAGGGAAGTAAATAGTGTGGAAAGAAATAGCCAGGGAATTGTTATGGCTAGGCTTGTATAGGCCCTAGGGCTGATAGCCTAGTACCAACCTATGAACCACTTTCAGAAAGAAACAGTTCAAATAAGGAGGTACAATAAGCCTTTAACCAGAAACTCCCAGCTCATAAGGGAAGAATCTACCCTCTCCTCCCACAAGAGTGCAGACAACACAATCTTAATTTAAAATAACTGGCCCAAAGCCCAAGTGCTTAAACCAGAACTAATACACTTTAGAATAACAGACAGCCTTCAATCAACAATTCCCAACTTAGAAGGATGTAAGCTACCTGTCCTGCCACAACAGTGCAGACCACAAACCTTCTTAATGTAAAACAACTGGTCTGAAGCCTAAGTATGTAAACCAAAGGCTTAGAATAACAGTTACAATTTAATCAGCTACTAACAAGCAGTAATAAATGCAGCAGAATAAATGCAATTAAGTACTTTTAAGAACAGGCAGCAAAAGCAAAATAAAGTAATAAAGTAGGAAGAAATACAAATACAGTAAAAGCAGATGAATAAAGTGCATTTTATTTTTATTTTTTATATATAACAATAGAAAATGAGCAAACTGATTTAAACAAATTACCCAAATGACCACTAAAAAGCTCAAAACTGAGCCCTGCTCCAGCAGTCTTCAGTCAGACAAGTTATAATTGCATACTCCTGCCACAAGGGTGCAGGGGAACCTTCTCCAAAAAAGATGGCCTGAATCAGTGCTCAAGTTGTACAAACAAAGCTAGATTCAGCAGGCCTGAATCCAGTCTAGGCTACAGCAAGCAAGGCACACCAATTTCAGAAAGAAACAGTTCAAATAAGCAGGCACAATAAGCCTTTGACCAGAAATTCCCAGCTCAGAAGGGCAGAATCTAGCCTCTCCTCCCACAAGAGTGCAGACCGCAAACCTTCTTAATGTAAATTAACTGGCCTAAAGCCCAAGTGCTTAAACCAGAACTAATACACTTTTAGAATAACAGACACTGAGCCTTCAGTCAGCAATTCCCAACTTAGAAGGATGTACGCTACCTGTCCTGCCACAACAGTGCAGACCACAAACTTTCTTAATGTAAAACAACTGGTCTCAAGCCCAAGTGCTTAAACCAAAAGGCTTAGAATAACAATTACAATTTAATCAGGCTACTATCAAGCAGTAATAAATGCAGCAGAATAAGTACAATTGAGTACTTTCAAGCAGAGGCAAAAGCAAAATAAAGTAATAAAGTAGGAAGAAATACAAATAGATTCATAGGTTTGTACTAGGCTATCGGCCTTAAAGACTATGCAGGCCTTGCCGTAACAATTCCCTGGAAATTTTTTCCCACGATATTTACTTCTCTGGGCCCCTGTCTAGCAGGGCGACTGACATGATGCCCAGGATGAATTTCCTATCTCCCATCAAATCATCAAGGTTCCTTTTGAAGAGGGCCAATGAGGCACTCTGCTTGACATGTATGGGCAGTCTATTCCAGAGTATGGGGAGTCTCTGGGTCAGGAACCTATCCCTCCAGCGTGTTTTGTTCATTGTGATGATAAGGTTTAGATCCCAAGAGCGTGTGGCTCTGAGTGATTGGGATTTCTTTAAGTGGAGCATGTCCAACAGCTCAGGGTTTGACATGGCCTTGTATGTTAAGCAGAGATCGCCTCTGAGCAGACGATATGTGACAGAGTATAGCTGGAGTTTTTTTTAGATGGTCAGCATATGGCATCTGCTTTAGGCCTGTGATTCTTTTAGTGATGTAGTTCTGTGGCCTTTCCAGCTGTTGCAGATACCTTGTGAGGTACATCCCAAATGGGGCATTATACTCTATAATGGGTCTAATGAGGGATGAGTAAAGTGGGACAATGACCTCCTTTTTTCTGGATGAAAAGCCCTCAGTGATGAGGTGTGCCATGTAGAAGGATTTCCTGACTGTTGTGGTGATGTGGTTATCGAAAGTGAGACCACTGTCCACTTGTGTCCCTAAGTCTCTCATCACACTTTTGATGTTTAGTGTCCTGCCACCTATGTGATAGTTCATGGGTACATGTTTTCCAAAAGGGATAACTATACATTTTTTGACATTAAGCTTGAGCCCATGGCTCTGGCACCAGGCATCTGTTTCTGTAAGACCCTTTTGTGGAATATCCACATCATTTGGGGATTCAATAATGGCTCCCAGTTTGCAGTTCTCTGCAAACTTTGTTAGCCAGAGTCCCTTAGTGTTGGCCTGTACTTCAGGGAAGTAGATGCCAAACAAGAGTGGTCCCAGGACTGAACCATGAGGTACTCCACTTGTCACTTGTCTGGAGCTGGATTTGGAGTCGGCTACTTTTACAGTCTGGGCTATGTCAGTAAGCCAGTTGGCAGCCCATTGAGTGACATAGGGATTTATGCCCAGCTTAGTAAGTTTATCTATGATTCCAGAGTGGGGGATGGTGTTGATGGCCTTGGCGAGGTCCAGCTAGGCTCTGTGGACCGCCTTACCCTCATCCACAGCTCTGGAGACCGATTCGAAGAAGTCAATCAGATTCAGGAGACAAGATCGGCCCTTCACAAACCCAAACTGGGTGGGGTCCAGTGTCTGGAGGTTGCCAATGTCTTTGTTTATAAGTTCCATGAAAGTGCGTTCCATGCCCTTGCAGATCAGGCTTGTCAGACAGATGGGATGGTAGTTCCCAGGATCCAAGGTAGATCCTCCCTTGTGGAGCAGGATAACTGTAGCTGTGCGCCACTCAGTGGGCATGAAGCCTGAGGTGAGGCTATGATTAAACATGACACTTAGGTGGGGTGCCAGTTCATTTTGTAGTTCATGTAGTACACAGCCTGGGATGTCATCTGGTCCCATGGATGCTGTATTCTTAACTTTGGAGAGTGCTGTTTTTACTTGTGTGGCTGTGATAATCATAATTTGGCAATCGTTTGGTATTGAGATGGGCCTTTAGGGGGTGAGAGGGGAGTGAAGTTGGCACTAAATCGATCTGCTACGATATTGGCAATATCCTTGGGATCAGTATATTTAATGCCATTCTGTTGTAGCTCAGAGCAGATCTGAGCATTGCCATTTAGATTCTTGACATAACTATAGAATGCCTTGTGGCTGTCTTTGGAATCTTTGGCAATTTTATTTTTGTAACTAGCTTTTGAGGATTTTATGAGGGATTTCAGCTTCTTACTGAGGCTGGTGAGGGAGTTTTTTGCATCCTGGGATTTTCCTCTTTTCTGCAACAGTTTCTTCCTTCTGTTGTATAGTTTGTTTAAAGCAGGGGACTACCAGATTGGCTTCCTTTTTTGGAGAAGAGCATCTTGGTTCTATTTGAGATGGCACGATTCATGCACAAGTGGATGTGCTCATACAGTGCCTTAGTGTAGGATTCTGCAGTCAAACTTCCAGATCCCATCTGCATGGGTGTTGTGAAGTTTGTCATTTCTGACTTCAGTAGCATGAAGCTGGCTTTGGAGAAGTTTTTTAAGGAGGTTTCCTTACTGGGGTGTGAGGGTGGAATGTGGATGCCAAGGGTGATTTGCTTATGGTCAGACCTGACCAATGAGGGGGTGACCACTGGTGTGGAGCATCTATCTCCCATGTTGGTAATGACCAGATCTGGGATATTGCAGCCCCTGGTGGGGCAATGGATTAGTTGATCCAGGGCTTTGGAATTTATGAATTCCAAGAACCGCTGGGAAAAGGAGTTGGTACCCGAGTAGTTTTCCCAATTAATGACAGGATAGTTGAAATCACCCAGTATTAGGGTGTTTGGTTGTATCTTAATATTTTCCAGTATGTTTAGGAAGGTGTAGTGAGAATCTTGGGGTATGGTGGGGGATCTGTAGCAAGCTACAATTTGGATTGCAGTCTTACCTAGTGTTAGTTGCACCTGGAGAATTTCAGATGCATTGTGTTGGGCAACTAGCCTGGAGGTGTGAATATCCTTGGTGAATATGGACACTCCTCCACCTTTAGTGTTTCAGTCTTGGTTTTGTGGCCGAAAAGTGTGGTAAGAATTGTAGCCTGGTATTGCAGGGGTGCCTTCTGGAGCCTTGAACCAGGTCTCAGTCACTGCACAGATATTGATGTTCTCCATTTTTAGGAGTGCCTTGAGAGAGTGCATTTTGAGGTTTAGACTTTTATCATTGAGTAGCATTACCTTCAGATTTTCCATGCTTGTATCTGTTACGGTGGTGTTTTTATCCTTTGAACTTTGCCTAAAAAAGTTACTATAGGGGTGGCAAGAGCTTTAGCCAGTAACCTGAATCCCAGGGGTGACAGGTGCAGACCATCTCTGGCAAAGCAATACAGTAAAAACAGATGAATAAAGTGCAATTTTTTTCCCTCTCTGTATTAGGTAGAATGAGCTAATAACACTCGACTGGGAGGAGTGTCACTGATCAAATATACAGTAGGGGCGGGCAATTTCAAAGCCACCAAGTATAACAAGAATACACCAATAGGGAGGGAGAGTGGGGAACACAAGTTGTTTGACCAGTATTTAACACAGCAGGACTAAGGGTGGGAGAAAAATAACACTTTCAGCACAGATCAGAAGCCAAAAAAAAAAAAAAAAAAATAAATATATATATATATATATATATATATACATATATATATATATATATATATATATATATATATATATATATATATATATATATATATATATATATATAAATCAGTCAAGCAAAAACAATTAGGATACTGCAGAACTTTGAAAATAAGTGCCCAAAAAATATACGTATCACTTTATATTTAGAATTGTTTCAGTAGCACTCTCAGTCAGAATTCAAGGAATTTCAAGCAATGAATGCAGAGGTAGCAACAAACAGGGAATATTAATTATACTGCAAACCTTGAAACAATCAGATAAAACACAAGTTGTTTGACCAGTATTTAACACAGCAGGAATAAAGGTGAGAGAAAAATAGCACTTTAGCACAGACGGAAGTTTTTTACAATTCACCATTAGTTTCATGTATAGTGCTTTATAATCAGAAATAGGGTAATTTATGATTTAAAAATGTAAGGTTTTTGATTTAAGTTCATGAGATATAAAAACTATTAATTTGGGAGTGTGTACCAAATACACAAGATTAATGAGAAACGTTTAATGAGTTATATTATCTTAAACTAAAGGTCCCTAAAAGATTTAAAATTTCTGTCTGGTTTTTAATATTTTAGCCAATGTTGATAGTCTAGGTTCTTTTGTTTCACTGTTTTCAGATTTTCCCAAAATACAATTAAAATCCCCTCCCAGTATTACATTTCCTCCCATATGATCTAACATATTATTTAAATGTGTTTTGGACTTTTTGCCCCCCACCGCCACCCCTGAGAACCAATACAAATTCATTAATGTCCAAATTATTTTATTGAACTCACTTATAATCATAAGCAGACCATCTTGAGCCTCTTTTTTAATAATATTTTAGGCATTCCCACATCTTTTTTCCATAGAATCACATTTCCTCTTCTTTTTGCTCTACATGTAGATTGAGAAAGAATTTCATAACTTGGAAATTTAAAGCTGTCTTTATCCTCAGTTTTAATATGCATTTCATGTATAAATATCACCTGAGCTTTTTTATTGAAAGAAACTTATTGAGATTTGCCTTCTCGGGTTGGCTGTTTAGACCATTAATATTTAGTGAAAGAAAATTCAATTCCATGTTATTCAAGTCACTAAATAGAAATTTTAAGTTTAATACTTTCTTAAAATGATTCCATAATGTTTTGCAGTTTATATTAGCTTCTGCTAATTCTTTCAAATCTACCCTAATTTTGAGTAAATAAGAATTTTGATTTGAGTCAATTATGGTGGATAATGTGAAGATGTGGGTATGCCAGTCTAGCTAACCTAATGACTGGATATAGAGCAAAGGTATATAATCCCTCTTTATACAGCTCTGTAGTTACATAACAAGTTTAAGGTGTTCCCTGTATAATTACTCATCCACTTACAAAATTTAAGGTTTAAATATTAAAAGTATTACTACTTCTTAGCTTATTTCAAAAATGTAAAACAAAATCCAGAACTAATTATTTCAATATATAATTTTAAATAATTAAATGATGTCATACTGAAATTGAACTTGGTATATAACTTACATTACATAAATTCATAATGTTTATCACAATTAAATAAAATGTCATTTTGTACCTTAGAAATAATTATAAACAGATTATTGAGTCTTGTAACTAAATCTTAGCTGTAACTAATAAATGCATATTGACATTAAACTTGTATGACATAGTAAATTGTTAATAAGTAATAGTTAATGTATTTATTTGAAAATTTGTTGAAGTATTTCATCAGAAAAAGTTCCATATATTCCATATAGCAACAATTTAAGATTACCAAAACTTATACTTTTATTTTCCCCATAAGGTATACATTATATAGACTATTGCTTATAAATATACATGTCTATATAATGTATACCTTACGGGGAAAATAAAAGTATAAGTTTTGTTAATCTTAAATTGTTGCTATATGGACTATATGGAACTTTTTCTGATGAAATACTTCAACAAATTTTCAAATGAATAAATTAACTATTACTTATTGCGGTGGTGGTGCTGTGGTAGCGTTGTCGCCTCACAGTAAGACATTGTCCTGTTCGATTCTCAGCTAGAGTGTCTTCTGTGTGGAGACATGCATGAATGGGCATACCTTCATTGAAGGTTGTGCGTCAGGGCTGGCAACTTGGCACATAAAAATCTACTGCCAATCATTAGCAGACCGGAGTTCTGCTGTGGCGACCCCTAACCGTGAAAAGCTGAAAGACACAACAAGACTATTGCTTATAAATGCATCTCATTCTTAAACAATTCTAAGTACTAAACTTTCAAAAATAATATAATTTATCTGGTGAAGAAGTGGTACTGGAGAAAACAAATAACATGATATAAACAATATACAAGCAATAATAAAATAGTAATTATTAAGTTCAGCTTAAGATCTTTGTTATATTTATTTCAGATAGAATAAAAAGATTATTTAAACTAAATCTATAATAAATTAAAACATGCAACAGTACATAACATTGTGCCTATAACATTTACTTTATAGGAGTTCCTAAATATACTATAATAACATTCATTTTTCAAAATATATTGAGTATATTTAAATTTACAAGACAATAAGTATCTTAATAATTTGTAATTGAAGTCAAATGCATATCTTTTGGGTATCTATTTGCATAGCTCATCTTTCTGTAAGACTTTTACTCTTGTGGTTTTAAATATAACAAAACTAATTAAAATAGATGCAAATTATGCCAGATAATACATTTAGCTACATATATATTGAAGGTTCTTCATACTACTAGAATATGTGTACACATTTGTCTGTGTTAATTCACACTAGTATGTATGAATATCATTCTATACCAAATTACATGTCATTAGGATAAAGGTAAAGTTCTTATTTATATGACATAAGAATTCTTTAACTCATTACAGCTGAGTGCTCCTCTAGGCATTTCTGCAGCTAGTTCTTTCTGAACCTCTAGGCTTCAAATATTGCTTGTTCATATTTGCATTAATAATTCCAAAACCATGCTACATACAGTATACCAGAATATTTTATACTGAAGCATATATGATGGCAAACACAACTGTATTGATATTTGATCTCTGTCAATGAATATTTGTTAGAACTGTAAAGTGACGAATTTATTTTTTTTTCAAGGCTGAAGCCACACCCACTGGGAGTTAAAGGTACACGCTCAAAAGAGCTGTACTGTAGGGAATGAGTTAAAAAAAACCTCCACCTGGTAGGCTCTTTAATAACTTTCTCATATTGTATTCAAATCATCTTCATACTGAATATCTGACATAGCAAAAAAAAATCAATAAATCCAATATACAATATGTATAAAAATCAGTTGTGAACTAGCTTTCCCATCTCTTTTATTAAACCATACAGTACCACCTCTTATTTTCTTTTGAATCTCTATTTTAATACCTCACAAATATTTAAATCCACACATATTAAATTAGCCACAATGTTTTGAAATCTTTTTGAGAAAGGGAAAAGAAAAATAAGACAATTGCTTCTAACATTGTTCAAGAACTCTAAAAGCTTCCCTATTATTAAAACTCACTTGTTACCAACCAAAACTTCCCCAGTGATGTACTTTCAGTAATACATAAATCTACTTCTCTAGTTTTTGATAATAACATCAAAACAGATTTTGTTCTTTTACTCTTTCCCCTCATCCTTAGTTAAAACCCTTGCAACAAATTCAATATTCAAAAGGAGATGGTATTCATATCCAAATTATCTACACCCATGCTCACGCTAACTTAATAAGCTGTACAAGTAAGAGATGGAAGTTTTAAGATGTGGAAGTTTTAAAACAGGAAAGCAATTTATTATATGAAAAACTGAGGGGAGAAATGAGAAGCCATCAACCTGCTTATGACTTCAAATCCCAGGCACAGAGCTCTGCTCAGCACTTCAAAAACCATGTACATCAAAACCACATGAACTAAATCCCCATCAACTTTTCAAACAGATAAATAGTTTCCATATTAGAATCAAACAAATACCCAGTGCATTTATTCAAAAGAACTCCTGTCATACACACACCACACAAAATGAATAATAATAGTAAAGTACATTTTCTAAAGTAAGATATGCACATATGTATATATATGTTTTATACACACACACACACACATATATATATATTTTTTTATATATATATTATATATATATATATATATATATATATATATATATATATATATATATATATATATAAAATATATATATAAAAATATATATATATGTGTGTGTGTACATACATATATTCATAAACTGTAAGTCTAGTGCATTTACCATGACAGTGGTTGTCAAAGCAACAGATTAACATTACTATTATTTAAATTTCCTATGGTCAAAGAAACAAATGAATCTTATCTTTAAGATATTGAGAAATGTTCTGTTTTGTGAATCTACTGTTGATAATAAATAAACAAAAAAATTAGAAATTAACTGTTCAGATAAACCAAGTTCACTTCCATGTTTGTTTCGTTGTCTTTGCTGGAGGGATTGAGGGAAGATGATGTTTTTTGTTTCTTCTGAACGCTTCCATTGCCATTTAGTTTTTCAGTTTGTCTTTTTATTTTAGCTGTAGCAAAATCCATTTCTTCCTGCACAGAGTAATAAAGATTTAAAGAAGAGAAAAGTACTTAGCTTTCTGTAGAGTGTTCACCTGTAGAATGGACCATTTTAAGTTTTGCAGGATACAGTAAATGAGACTTAATATTATTTTGCTTATATAGTTTGATAAGTGACCAAACACTTGCTTTTTATCATTGTTTTCACAACATAATCTATACTGATAATGTTCTGTCCTATGTTTAGTGGAGCTTTAGAACAACCCATGTTTAATGCATGTTCTTTATCCAAGTAAGAAAGAACCTTTACCACAATAGATCTAGGAGTGACATTTGTATTTGTAGGTATTGGTTTCTAAATAGATCTCTGTGCTCTTTTAATTCCAAAAGCAAACCCTTCCTGTGAATTTATTATCTTAGGCATTCATGCTGTTAAAAATCCTGTTAAAAAAAATCTGTGATGTTTTCTCTCTCTCTGTTCTCAGGTACTTCAAAGATTCATAAATTACACCTTCTTTCTCTATTTTCCAAACCCTCTTTTCTGTTCATAACCAATGATTTTGTTTCAAAATATATTCAGTCTGGATTTTTTCCTCTTTGATACTTCCATCCAGATTGTTTAGTGAAGTTTCCATCCCTCTTATTATCACATTTTGATCTTCAATCATATTTTTAGCATTTCATTTTATTTAACTCTATTTTCTTGTAGTATGTCTAGTTTTGATTAAAAGCTGTTTATTTTAAAAGCCAATTCCTGTAGAGAAGACAGCACTTGTTGAATTTCATTTTTTAAATTCATCTGTCCCAAAGAAAATAATCTAAAATAGTTAATTTGAGTACTAGAAAATATAAGGAAGAGTTTGACTGAAATTTCTCCTTTTTACAAATTCGAGAAGATTACAATGTGCAGACTTATTTAAAAAAACAAATGATGTTAAATTTAAGTTGTAATTCTTCACTCTTCTCTAGTTTTTAATACAATAACTACATAGCTTGTCAAAGAAGTTGCTACACTGCTGCCATCTTGGCTCCATCTGCTGTTAACAGGACATTTAAACATTTTACTATTAAGGCAAGAGCAGCAGGACAAAAACAAACATTCTGCAGGCAAGATAGGCCAGACCCATGCATGACTCTTATCTCTATTTCTTGCAACTTTCTTTCTGTTCACAGCCATTCTGAAAGTGAAGTAAGAATAACAGAACAAAAAATAAATAAAATAAAATTAAAATGGCAAGATAAAACATACCAGTCAGAACTGGAATAGAGGCAACACAGGTTTTGCCTCACTGTTCCTTCCTCCCATTCCCAAAACTGTAAAGTTGATAGCATGTGGTTAAACATTTTTCAGACAGTGACATGACTGCTCATGTTCTTAAAGAGTCAGTCATAGTGACACCTCAAATCCCCAGTCAGTTAGCATAAGGAAACACACTACAATCACACCCATGATATAAAATATAAAGTGGAGAGCATTAAGATATTGAGTTATACACACACACACACACACACACACACACACACACACACACACACACACACACACACACACACACACACACACACACACACACACACTGAAGTCAGGATTCTGGTGCCCCTACTTTGAAAAAAAAAAAGGTCAGCACCTGCATAGACTGTCTATGACTGCTGACACCCATGCTTAAGCAATCACATGCCATGATGCATAAAGGTAAGTTACAGACATAAACAAATCAGTTTAAGCATACAGATATTTTACCATCTTAGTTTTTGAAAAGTTGTTGAATGTTTTGCTAGGCAGCCACTAAAGAACAAATGATACATTACCTAAAACAATCTCCAACTCATTTTTTCTGCTTTCCAGGTGCCTGCTGAAAGTACTCAATTGTCATACAATAAAACCATTGTCCTGAGCATCCAGATAATGAAAGGAGAGATACTACAGCTGGAAGAAATGATGGATGGCCTCACTCAGCAATTTGCTATCCTAGAAGTAAGTGGTAACATTATGAATGTATAAATGTGGACACCTGCTTCTTTTCCTCTTTTTCTGCTACCATTTCATTTACGAATGCTGGGTGTGTTTGTTCATGTGCAGTCTAATTTTATATTAGCTTGTCCTTATCTGGTGCATTTTAGGCTTTAGTGCCACTTTGTTTATCTGGGAGATGAGGAGTAGTCATTAGTATGTATGCCCATGACGAGGACACAGCTGTCCACTTCGGCAGTGTGGCTATCTGTGTGGTTTTGTGTCACAATACTTTCAGCTAAAAAATTAATGTAGTGCAGTTGTCAGTAATGATACAGCTGAAAAAAGTGAAGTCTGGCATGAAGTTTCATATATGTGAATTGTGAATTAAATACAGAAAGTGAGAACTGTCCTCATATTGTTTCATGAGAAAGGTGCAATGAACTGATTTGTCCTTTTTCTTGTGTGCCCTGCAAAAATAAAAAAGGATGATGCAGTGAAGATCTGCAGGTTTTCACCTTTTATCTTTTTTTTTAATTTTTATATTAATAATACACAAGTACTTAACTGTTATACCATAAGCAAAATCACACACAGTAAAAAACAAATGCGGACCACTCTACATGTCCTCATACTTTATTTTCATGACTATCCTACAAGTGGCAATAAAGTTAGAATTTACACTTAATACAAGCAGAACCATTCCACAGTTTAAGGAGCTAAGTTCTGTCTGCATCATCTCCTCAAAAAAAAGTGGAGCATTTTCCCAAGTGAAACTTTCTCAAACCTGTTGTTTATTTTTGTTTATTCTTGCATATTTAGTAATTTATTTGTGATACCAATTTATCTCCTTGCCCCAAGTGTACTAGTTTGCCTTTGCCCACCTGCCATTAGTCCACAATCTCTGTTCCTCATCCTTTTGAATGCCCCACTTTCTCATTTCCTTATCCAACATACCTTTCATTTTCCTCTGTTCATTTTCTCTGTCTACTTATTTTTATCACTCCTTATTTCCTTCAACTATTCTGGCCTCCATTTTTTTGGTATGCCCTCTTCAGGCAAGCTTCTACTAGCTGGATTTCTACCCCCCTTCATCTCTACTCCATGCTTTTCTCATTCTCTGCTACCCCAAGCATATATAAGATCCAATCATATTCTATTGGCCTCTTGTATATTCAATCCAAATCTTCTTAGGGTTTGCCAAAATGTTTCACTTTTGGGCAGCACTACCATGCATTCAGATTATATGTCTCCTGTGATGCACGTTTACAACACTTAGACTTCCTCCACAAGCATTCTTCCTGAAATGTGGTGAATATTCTAATCCAACGACAGATAAGACACGTGTGCATGTCAAAAAGTGGGGTTGCCCCTTGAGTCTTTTTACAGCCCTCCATGCTTCTTAGGATCATAGGATCATAGGATATTACTCAGTTATTGACCCGGAAGTAATTTCAAACCTAGCCGTTTCATCCCAATGTAATACCACAGATACTCTAGTCAATACCCAGGACTGTATTTAGTAATGACTGCCCATGCTCAGGAGGGTTGTGGGCATTATCTCCAGTATGAATTTACTGTGCTTCACATGAATTGGTAGCCTATTCCAAAGATGCAGCAGTCACTGGGAGACAAATCTGTCGCTCCAGCATGTCCTATTCAAGTTACAGACCATATTTAAGTCGCTGGAATAGGTAGCTCTAGATCCCTTTGATTTATGTATGTGCAGCAAATTCATTAGGTTGGGGTCGAAGATTGCTCTGTAAGCCATACATACGTGTCCCCTAAAAAGCTATATGATACTGAGTATAATGACAGGGACTTTAGTCAGTCTGTGTAAGGCGTGTGCTGGAGTCTCTTGATCTTCTTTGTTAGAAACCTCTGAGGTCTCTCCAGTTGCTGCAGATGCTTTGTGTGGTACATGCCGAAAGTGGCTTTATACTCAATTATGGGCCTGATTAGTGATGAGTTTGGAAGGATTATGACCTCCTTTGCTAATCAAGTGTGCTACATATAAGGCCTTTCCATACTACAGTAGACACATGGTGGTCAAAGTTAAGGTTGCAGTCTACTTGTGATCCCAGATCCCTTACCACTTCATAGGTACATAAGGTTTGTTTGTTTGTGTCTTTCGGCTTTTCCCGGTTAGGGGTCGCCACAGCGGAACTCCGGTCCGCTAATGATTGGCAGTTAATTTTTACATACTGGCTTGCCAGGCCTGACGCACAACCTTCAACGAAGGTACGCCCATTCACGCATGTCTCCACGCAGAAGACGCTCTAGCTGAGAATTGAATCGGACAGCGTCTTACTGTGAGGCGACAATGCTACCGCAGCACCACCACCGCAGGTCTGTACATAGTGTATTGTTGTTAATTTGATAGTGTGAAGGGACATTGTTTTAACAGAAGGGAATGATGATCCATTTCTTTGCATTCAGTTTGGGACCATGACTAAGACACCAGTCTTTGGTCTGTGTAAAACCGTCCTAAAGTATACTGACATCATTTGGGGATTCGATAATTGCACCCAGTTTGCAGTTGTCCACAAACTTGGTCAGCCACAGCCCCTTAGTTTTGGCCTGACTTTCTGAGACGTATATACCAAACAGTAAGGGGCCCAGAACTGACCCTTGTGGCATCCTGCTGGTGACAGGTCTGCTGGTTGATGTGGAGTCACACACTTTGATAGTGTGTGACTGGTTTGTGAGCCAGTTGGCAACCCATCTTACAACAAAGGGATTTACATTTGGTTTGCTAATTTTACTGGTAATGCCTGAGTGTGGGATTGTATTGAAGGGATTGGCTAAGTCGAGGTATGCTGTGTGCACAGATTTGCTCTCATCAATAGCCCCGGTCACATTTTCAAAGAAATCCACCAGATTTAACAGGTAGGATTTGCTCTTGATGAAGCTGAATTGGGTCAGATCCAGGGTTTGAAGGTCACCTCTGTCTTTATTTATGATGTCCATGATGATACATTATATGGCCTTATAGATGAGACTCGTCAGACATATGGGTCTATAATTTCCAGGATCTGTTGCTAAGTCACCTTTGTGGAGCGGAATAACTGTCACTGCTCTCTGTTCCATAGGAATATAGCCTGTAGTTAGGTTGTAATTAAATAGGGTACTTAATGGTGTTTTAGTTTGTTTAGAAGGCAGCCTGGGATATCGTCTAGTCCCAAAGACACTGTGTTTTTTGCCTTAGAGAAGGCTTCAATGACCTGCTCTTCAGATATGTAGGATGGGGGGGATTGGGGGTAAGGTCTGTGATAAATTTGGAGAGGATAAGGGAGTGAAATGTTCACCAAATCTGTCCACCAGTAGTTTTGCTATCTCTGCGGGATAAGAGTGCATGATACCGTTAGTCGCTAGTTCAGCACATGCTTGGGTCCTACATTTTAGGCTACATACATAGCTGTAAAAGGCCCATAGTTCATCTATAGTCTACATTTCATTTTCATTTTGTATGCCAATGTAAACATCAGTTTCAAAAACATGCTGTTATCCTTACTTTTCTTCTGTCCACTGTATATAATTCATACGGATTCTGTTTTCTTTTTTTTTTGTTTTGTTTCATTGTTATCCATCCCTTTATATTCCCCTTCCTAATCTTCCTTTCTTGTGCTCCATCTTTTTAATGATATCTGCTCACAATATGAACCGCAACTAGTCCCCTGCTGAAGGTTTAATGCCTGTCTATGATTTGTGAAGCCAGAATAGCCCCCTCGGTTTAACTATCACATACCTAACTAGCTTGACTCAACTACACCAATTCCCACTTTTTCAATACTGACTTTAACTTTGAAGGTAGTTGGTATCTGCATTGACTACAAAGCCCTATTTCCAAAATCCACCATACTTATCTTTCCTCCTATCCATCTTTTTACCTCTTTTGTCTGCAGTTCACTTTATTACACTGAAACTTGCGTTATGTGTACCTACCATCATCCTCTCCTAGTCTAGCAACCTCAATGACCCCACTTTCATACCTTTCAACCTTAGTGACAGGTTAATTGTTGTCATATACTTAATGAACTCTGGCATTCCCCAGCCTTCATTAATTTCTTCTATATCCTCCCTATCTTACATCTGCAAGCATACCTATTACATACCTTGTGGATTTCCCCCAGTACTCTCACTTGCAAACGTATATACCTCTCCAAACAGACTACAAAAGATAAAACCATTGTTCTGATCACACTACCCTTGCCAATAGTGAATTTACTGTACCCTGACCCCTATCCCAATATTCTACTTATATTTACTTTTAAGTCCACTCAGTTCTTCTCCCTGGCTTCCTTGGCTGACTGGTAAGTCTTTAAACCAAAATACTTCTCTCTCCTTCCCACAAGGTTTGGAGAGCTATCTCATACACACTCATTCATTCTGTTCTTGTTATCAAAGATTTTGTGAGTGCTTGTTATAACATATGCTTCCAGAAGAATTTTATTACACCTGGTAATGCCTTATCTGCATCCTTCAAGAATAGCATGCAATAATCTGCAAATATATGCAAGCTACAACAGTAGCCACTCCTGTCTAATGACACTCCTGTCTAATGTCCCTGAACAACTGTAGACCACTTGACCTTCCCCCATTTACTAATACTTGAATTCATGGGCTGCTGCATAAAACCCTCTCTCCAGTTAGAAACCTAACATGCCTACTTACCAGGAGCCAAGAATAAAACAAAATCTTAGTTTGCAATATCATATGATTTTTGCATATCCGTACACCTCACCCCTGCTTTGTCTTTACCATTCTTCTCAGACCTTCCCATAATTCCAAAACAGTTTTCTTGTGATACTCTAATAATGTCTCTATCAGAAAATTTGCATTTTATTAACTAATTTTGGAAGTCCTTTTGCAAATGTTCCTTTTATAGTTTCTCAAAGATATTGTCATCCATATTGCTTAACAATGGTGGCATAAGCACTGACTCAAGAGATCCTAATTTCTTCTACAACATCAACAGAATATATTGTGGAGATGGATATGTATCACAGAGAATGCCACTTCTTTGGAATCAGCTTTCTCTCCACATAAAGCAACGTGCTTCCCTTACTCTAGTCAAATGTAAGCTGGACAAATGTATGGGAAACTCTAAACTCACCCCTGGTTACCACTCTTGTCCCTTATGTATAGGGGTAACATGTAAATGTTCTGCCCAGCCCTGGGTTATTTGTACTTGAAATAAAATTGTTAAAAATTTCACAGGAATACAGGACTAGGCTTCTAAAGATTCTTACATTTCAATAGCCTAGTAAGTACTTGTGAAGCTATGAATATGTGCCTATAATTTGTTGGGTCCTTCTCGTCCCCTTTCTTTTTAAGTAAGACTATCATAAACCTCTGGGTCTCCACTCCCTCTCCTTTTCTTAGTACGTGAGTCCACCAATGCTATGGCTGCCTGCAGACCATTTACTTTATAAAGGTCCATAGGGAACCAATCCCAGGCACTGCTTTACCTTGTCTCATATGACTAATGGTTGCCAGCCCTTCCTCTACATTGACTGCGATGCCACAGATATTCTTTTCATTTTCTTCATTCATACTCTGTCCTACTTCAAAAACACTTTCCCCTTATGGAAATGCCCTTTTTGTTGATCTGTTCTATTGAGGAACATCATTTTTTGTGTTTAGCTTTTGACAAGTTTTTCTTGTGCAAGTATTTTTCTTTCCTCTAATTTCTCTCTTAATCTTGATAAATATCCTATATCTGGAAATTCTGGGCTTTTGCATAATAGTAACAATACATAATTTCATTATCCTCAAGAGTCCACCTTGTCATCTCTATACCTCTTTCTTGACCTGTCAGTTTTTGTTTTTTCTGGACTACTTTTTCCTTCTACCACAGTTGGAATGCATCCTCTGAACCTATCCTAACTCTGTGATAAAACCTCTGAACCTGGCCTAAGCCCTGTGAGAATTTTTCAATGTCCTAAAGATTCTACGCTCCTTTTCTTTCCAGTCATGACACCAGTGTGTAAACAAGAACAGGGCACAAATATCCTGAGACCTATGCACCCAGTCCTCTTTTGTACTTTTTTACATTTCTTTCTCCATGATATATAAAATATAATGTGTATGTCAGTATCGTCTTGGTGAGATTTTACTAAAACAGGGACTCACCAGGACCTGAGAATGAATTAATTTCCAGCAATACTGTGATAGTGCTCTCCTTTTATTGCTGATTTCATCTTTCTGTTCATACCCTCTTCTCCCCATTTACCCCTTCAGATTTACTTGATGGAAAGAGAGATATTGGCACCTATGTTACTGAAGATGTTTATTAGTTGTATTAAGGTACATATATTCTAGGAATATTGAAAGGAGGCAATAATTTCCTTAATTTTGAGTGGATCCTCATCTTCACAATCTTATAGACCCATTTTGGTTTTGAAGCGTGATTGTAAATTCTTCACCCCAATATTTGCTAGAAGATTGAATGTTTTAGTCTTGTCTTTAATCTAGTTGCACCAAGCAGAATTTGTGAAAGGAAAAACCACAGCAGGCAGTACAATTATTTCCTTTAGAACAATAGTCTGTAAAGACTGCACATCACAACAGCTTGCCATACTTAGCCTGAAAACGGAGAAACCATTTGAAAAAGTGAAGTGGAAGCTTTTATGAGCTACATATGAATAGTATGGCTTCCTTCTTCTGTTTATACAGCTGTTGAGATAACTTTATTATGGATTTAGGACTAGAGTGAAGATGGGACTAGACTTTCACATCCTTTTAATATGCATAATGGTAGGCATCAGCTTTGTCCCCTCACCCCACTAATTGTTCCACTATATACTGAACGTCTGGCTCAAGCACTGAGGTCTACAGACTATGCTAGTGTTAACATGCATGTCAAAATTAAAAATTATCTTTATATTCATATGATTTGCTGCTTTAACTTGACAACCTGGAGAAGGACTTGTCAGCTTTTATCATTATTTTAGATAAGTTTAGCAAAGTGGACAGATATAAAATAAATATGAGGAAAACCTCAGCCTTATGTATTGGATACTCATCACCTCTGTTAATATTAACTAAATTTCCCTTTTTGAAGAAAGACTTGAAAATAAAGTACATGGGATTCAGTTTGGGAAGGCAGTGGAAGACATGATTAACCTGACATATAAGGCAATCATTTCCAGAGCTAAAGAATGTCTCCAGAAATGAAAACCTTTAATCTTAGACATCACACAATATACAGGCACTTCAGTGGTTTATACTGCAGCATGTGTTCCTTTGCCAGTCCCTTCTGTCTCAAAATGCTTAGAAATTCTCTTCCTCCTTTATCTGGACAGGCCAAAAAAAAAATGAGACTCTTATAGGAGTTAATGTCACTCCCTCTAGATAAGTGAGGACTTGGTCTCCCCAGCTATGATAACTATGATCTACATATGAAACAAACAACTTTATCAGTGCTGCATAAATGTAGTAACAATGGGTATTCAAAGAATGTTTTTGCATGATGTAGGGGGACAGACTGCCTAATTTCAAATTAGTAACTTAGGGGTAGGTCATTAGACAAGATGAGTGAAGATCAGACACCAAATCTAGTCCAATGGATACAGGTGGCCAGGAGTAAGCTTGCTATGGGTAGAAGGCTGGTAGCAAATGCATATACTATTTATTTTGTAGAGCCAGAAGTCTGAGAAGATCATATAAATATAGGATTAATTGGAAAACTGAGTTATATTGCCATATGGCTCAAGATGGATGGTCCAAAATGCTGCTTATGGATAAATATGCCATAATTACCCATAGGTACAGGTTCTTTGGCTGGTAATGCATGTTGAAGTTTTTTGCGCATCTACAACGTTTGCGGGGAATTTTCTGAAGTTATCTTCAGTATATTCGACATGGGGATAGACAAAAGGGACTGGAATCATATCTTTGGGGCCTGTGCAAGACTTGACTGCCTTAAGAGAAAACTGCAGATGTTGCTGCTTAAACTTTGGGGCCTCTCTTTACCTCTAACACCAGAGACATTTTTTTCCTTCGGATTGGGAGGGAGGGCAAACATATCAGTCTAGGGAAACTTCTGATGCTTCTGTCATTACTGGTGGTAAATAAAGTCATTCACAAAATATTGGAAACCAAAGGATCTACCTCTAATATCCAGAGTTATCTCACTGATGAATGACCCATGCAGTCTGGAGAGGAGGTCACCCATGAATTAGATATCTCAAAGAGTGCACACCAAATGTATTCTTTGGTTAGGAGTTAATTCGAATGCAGTGGCATTAAATGAGCACACATTCACATTATTCAGAGATCAGCATAGCAATTTTTCATTCCTGGCCCTTTTGCTTTATCTTTATTTTTTGCTGCTGATTTTTAAACTGTTATAGCAGAAAGTTGATGTTGCTGTCATTTTTTTCATTCCTTAATTTGTTGTGCTCGTATTGTGCAGAGGGGCTAAACTTACCAGTTTATAGGTTTATTATTAATGTGCAGCATTTATGAAGGCAGTAATATTAATTCTGTGCACTGATTATTCCATATTGTAGAAGGTTTGTTATTGTTGATCATACAGTATTAATAAACAACTTGATTTAAATAAAAAAAACTACATTAAATATACTACTAACCATTAAACTGCTTGATGCAGTGTTATAAAGAAAATAATGAAAAATAAAACAGTTCATAAAAATATAAAGGAGTATAAAGTAATAACTATATATCAATATGCAAATAAAGGAGTCAAATTTCAAATATAGTCATAATTATGACAATAGCAAAATATGTCATGCATTACTGATAGTCACAAGCTGAGAATGAGATACTGATCATATTTTCAGAGTGCTTCAATTATATTTATCGATAAATTGCACAATTTTGACCGGAATTTGTAGTTAATTCTGTCACCTGTATTTTACAATCTTATGGTTACTTCTTGGTAATAAACCATTGGTAACAATTCAGTAAAGTCACTAAAAGAGGGAGACTTTGATTTCTACTATTTTTATGAATCTATGCAGACAGAAAATGGGGCATTAAGTAGGATTCAAATTTAGGAAGCTCAAATTTATCTGACCATAAAACTTGAGCTATTTTGTTAAACTCTCGCCAAAACCTATACAGTCATTTATAAGCAGAAAATATATGTTCCTGGTCAACTTTTATCCAGGTTTTACATCTCCAACATGTACTATTATTATTTTGGAAAATTTTGCCAATTTTATTTCAGCTATAAAAAGCCTTATGAATATATTTCCATATAAAGATTCTGCAGACTACAGATGATGTTGCACAAGCAATATAGTTTATTTATGATTTTGATTCAGGTCAGAAGAGGATTTAAAAACAAATTACACATGTGAGACATGAATAAATGTATGTATGTATGTATTTATTTATATATTTATGCCTGCATTTATTACTGGGGTGAATCACTAATCTCAATGGATTACGTGAAGGTTCATCTTGAGGTTACAAAAGTAAAACATTATGAATTTCCATACCGTTAAGGTTGTATTTTATAGTGGGTGTTTAGTAATGACAAAAAGTGTTTGAAATTGGTTTATCAGTGTAATACAAGACAGAAATCATAAGCAAATTCATTATTTACAGTGTATATAGCAGTTTATCATTAGTAGGACAGAGTAGGCATGCCTAAAGTAAAGCAGTGGTAGAAATAGTAAAAGGGGCAATAATGGACGTAAAACAATCCAGAGAAGGGAGAAGTTGAGGAAATGGAGGAAAGAGGGAGACATAGGGGAAAAAGCTAAGAATAGGGGATATGTCATTTGCTTTATTAGCACTGTATTACAAACTGCAGAAGGGAATGGATTATACTGTTTTATTTAGTCTATGTGATCAATTTTTGGGGGCACGTTTTTATTGTGAGACTTTGACTATGTATTGTTTCAGTTACTGATGAAATTTTAGGTAGATGAGGAAAGATTTTCTTTGCATTGTGATGGATTCACATATTTTTGAAGTTAATGTGTAGAACATGGGTATTGTGCACTTAAGCTTATTAAACGGAGTGTGAAGTTAGTGACAGATGAAAAGAAGGATGCAAGGTTCTGTGGAGTGGAGCTACCAAAACATCTGCATGTGAGGTAGAGAAATGAGTTAGGTTGAGAAGTTAAATTTAGTAAATATGCAATATAAATGCTTTCCTTGTGTTCTGTTGACATTCTACAATGAGTCACAATTCATTATAATTTGAATACTGAGACGTGTATCTTGGAAAATTATAAAAGCAGAACATAAAATGTTTTGTGCAGGGAGACTTGGCTTACCATACCCTTCTACCTAATATATGACTTCCTTTTGCATTGGATCATACTGCAGTAGGTAAAGTGAATTGCCTTTAACCCACTGTTGCATGATCAAGGAGTTACTATTTATAAGTACCAGGGGGAAGGTTTTTTTTTATTTTCAATCATTTTACAATTTGATGTAAAATGATCACTTTGCCTGTGTTCATTTGTAAGAGCATTCAGAATTTCCTGATACACCTATATATACATATACATATATCAGCTCCATAACACACCAGATTGGGGTAAAGTGAAAAAAAAAACATTGCAGTTCACTGTCGGCTTCCACAATATAAATGCACATGATTTCAACAAACTACAATCAGAAGAAATTTCCATAATGCCAAACAACTCACACTGCCTCAACAGAGCATAGTTTAGAATCTAAAAATTAGTGCATTATTTTTTTTTAAACAATTAACCTAATAAATTATACTTGACTCTTTCCATTTTACCTACTTATAATTAATAATTCTATTAATGTTCTCCTTTTAATGTTAATAGGAAAATAGAAAAACATATAATACTTCAGTGACATGTTTCTGTAAATGTAATTTTAAAATGTTTTAATATAATGTGACTTCAATTTGAGTTTGTGGAGTATAAAGATGAGTTTTTGAATTACTAATAGTAATTTGGAAGTAATTTAATAAAACACATGCTATTTTATAGTTTTCCTGGAACTTTGTATATTGCAACAGTTATTTTTTTAAGATATAAGATATAATTCTTTTAAGATATAAGATATAATTTAATATGCATGTCTTTCCAAACTGTGTCTTATGCAGGATCAAAGTACCGAAGGTGAAATACAGTAGCTATGTCCTTTGGCACAAGAACTTATTTAATTTTTAGAGCAATTTTGTGTCTATTTGAATGACAAAAAAAGCCATAATATTTCAGTAATTTGAGTTTTATATATATACATATACATACATACATACATATATATTATCATTGTCATTTAGTCTAAGATCAGTTTGGTAGACAAATGCGAGGGGTAGTGCTTAATACTGAAGGCTTCCTGATAACCAAACAGTCAAAATGTCAAGAGAATGTTACGTTGAGAAAGGTGAGTGGAATTGGAGGGGGTAAGAGCATTTGTGCATTTGTATGAGAGTCAAGGTTAGGGTCGGGGATAGGTGAAAGGAAAAGGATTGTGTGAGTGTGTGTATTTTAGCGTTAAGATAAGGGTTAGGTAAAGGGATGGATGGAGTACTGCTAGTGTGTGTTTGTGTGTCTGGGTGTGTCTTGTGTAGTGATAGTGTTATGGGAATGTTTTTATTAAGGTAAAGAATAGGGTTAGGATTGAGGAAGGGAGAGCATTAGGGTTAGGGTTAGACCCATTACTAAGATGGTGCAGGGGTGGCTCAGCAGTCATCCAGGGATATTGTCAAGACCCACAGAAGCAGTGTTTTTTAATTTTGACACGTATCAAAGATGTAGTCCAAATTGGTCTCATGAGTAAGAGAGTGAGGAGGGCTGGAAGGAGCAGAGAGTGAAGTTGGAGGATAAATTTTCTGTAAGACACTGGCACTGTCCTTGGGGACAGTAAATGAAACACCATTGGACATAAGTTTAGTACGGAATTGTACTTTAATTCTACATTTACTAATATAACAGAAGAAAGACTTATGGTTGTCTTTTGAAACTGGTTGCAATCTTAAGTTCATAGTTAGCTTCACATTTCTTCATGATAAGTCTGAGAGACTTACTTGCCAGTTTTAAATCCCCTCTACAATGATGAACTGGACATCTTTTAATGATGCCCAGGAGCGTTTTCTTTTATTATACATTTTGTCAATGTTGTAGTTTCAACCTATGAATTTAATTTATAAACTTGCCAATATGCTTATTCTGGATTGGTATGGATGTCTCAATGTGTCTTCCAAGAGGGAGTAAAATTCAAAGCAGTAGGCAACAGCGTCAGTTACAAGGTTTGCTGGGATTCGTGATTAAAAGTAAACTTAGTAAATAGTAAGTAATTAGTTTTGGAGCAACCACTAAGTTTGCAAAAGCTACTAGGGGCCACAAAGCAGGCTTTTGTAGAGAAGATTCAGCAAGATAGATTTGACTAGGGAGGGGGTAACAAGTGGGGTTGTGTGATTAGGAGAAATGTTTGTGAGGACAAGATCAGGAAGATTAACACCTTTGGTAGGTAGGGGAACAGTTTGGTCAAGAGTATTGACATTTTCAAAGTCCAGAAATCTGTGGGCATGTCTGTTATTGGTAGTAAATATTTCACAGTTTATGAATAGGTAAAATCACCCATAAGAAAGATGTTTGATTTGACTGTTAAGTTTTCTAACTGGTTAAGATATTCTGCGTGCTCTGAATGGGTCATAGATGGCAATCTATAATTTGGCTATAATGTGATAACTAGTTTTATTTAATGTAACTCAGACTTCCTCCAGGTCCACACTTGTATTGCGTGAAATCTAATGATGACCAGTGGTGTTACCAATAACTACAAATTCTTCTCCTACAGGTGCTGGTGGATCTAAGCACATGATAGGCATCGTACCTGGAAGGCCAATCACCAGTCTGTCTCTCCCAACACATGAAGTCAGCCGTGATCATTCTTCCCTGACTGCAGTTATAGTATTTCACTTCATTGTCAAGCTACGTGGGTCTGCCCTCACACTGTAAACCAACATCATCTGTGCAGTGTAGTCTACCCAAACTCTTCACACAGGCACCCTTGTAAACAAAAATCAAGCAAAAAGGAGAAAATCTTAAGGCACATTTCCTACTTATCCTGCCGACTGTGCTTAGTATCTTACATTTCTACTTTTTCTTTTTTATAACTATATTAAGGCTGGAGGTATCTCTATGGCTGCCCTTTGCTTCACTCTTCTTTTCAAAACCCTCCTGTCTCAGTAGATACCTTCCCTTTAGGGAGACGCTTCCTTACTAAACTGCTGGAACAATATATACTCCTTTACTGTCATGGCGTCGTTTCTCCAAGCTCTCATTTCTGAATGACCATGCATTTGTACCTACCCTTTTTGAGCTCACTGCTTAACACAAGTTTTGACTGATTAACTGCCCAGTCAGTGGGAGTTGTGTCCTGTTTTGCTCCCCGCCCACCCCCAATTACTGTGCCATTCCACCGGACCACACATTATATTTGCTCTGATCTCCACCCACTGTCACACCCTCAAGACACACCTTTTGAAAGATGCTACCATGAAACCACATAACACTCTTTTCCCATTGTCTTCATAGTCAGTACTACAATATCACTGGAAGTCTTACCTCCCACTTACAACTTCCTGTACAAACACACACACATCTGATCAGTAAAAGGTTCCTCTTTCCATAACTTACCCTGTTCTATCTCCTTCTTCTTTCCTGTTCACCTCCTTTATCCCCTGCTACCAAAAAGAAACATCTTCATAAAACACTTCTACAACCTATTGTCAAATGACTATATATTGATTCTACTTCTATAACTGCCTCATCAGTGAACCCCCAGTAATCAGACCAAACCTATTTCTCAATTCACCGGTATTAGGATCACTCATCTTTATGATTGTCAAGACTTCGAAACATGTTTCTATCTTTCTAAAAACACCAAAGACCTCATTTAGACTACCCTCCATAAATTTTATACTCCTTAAGGGTAACATTGAACCCAACCCAGACCCAGCAACTCCCTTTCCTCAACATCAGAGCTACTCTCTTCCTACACAGGCCTGTGCCCTCCTTAATCCACATAGCATCAGAAACAAGCTAGACCACAAAAGTGCTTTTACTTCCCAGCACAACCTAGACATTTTGACAGTCATAGAATCCTGGGGAAAAAAAGACTCCCTGACTTCTAGCACTTTCTAACCTCATACAAGTAAGTCAGTGTTGTCAGACCAGGAAAATGATCAGATGGAGGCTCTCTAATTTTGTACAGAAATAACCCAAACCCAAAAGTCACTGTCCAAAGAAACTCCTCCTCAGACTCTGGTCCTAAATAGGTTCTCTGAAAATTTCCAGCTGACAAAAGCAAACCCCTACTGATCACTACAACCTATGTACCACTCCCTGCTTCCATAAAGAGATTCAAATCACCCATCACTAACCTCTGTAGTAACTGTCCCAAAAATAATAAAATCATTCTAGGTGAGTACAATTTTAATTATCTTGGCCCTCTTTCATCTGACATGAGTACTTTCCTAGTAGACCGAGGTCTCACTCAATTCATAAAAGAACCAACAAGACCTAACCTCAGGTCCTCCAAACACTCCACACTTGACCCATTTATTACAAACATACCAAACTCCATCTCAAACATAAACATTATGCCACCATCACTATGCGACCACTGCCCAAGCAACTTTTTGGTTGTCAACTATCCCATAAAATTGCCACCAATATTACAAGACTTCAGAAACCAGAGTAGCGCAAATATAAAACAAACTCAGAACCTTCCTCACAGCCCAAAATTGGAACCATATACTCTCCTTACATGACCCTAATACAGCAGCTGTAAGCCTAACCATCTGCTTACTCCAGCTGCAAAACAAACTCCTCTCACTAATCCAAAAGCTTTATAACCCCACCAAAATTGAATAGCTGTCCACTGAACTCAAACATCTTTTAACTCTAAGGGATGAAGCATGACAAAAATACACAAAGACCCACAACTGAGAACCGCACCCCCTTTATAGTTTTGTGTATGCTAGCCAAGAAGTTCATAGAAGGCACTAAATAAATCTCCAAACAAAGAAACAAATTGCTGTCTTACATTCCCCCAAACACTTTTAGAAAGAGGTTAACCTGTTTAAAAGCACCATTCAATGTGGTACAGCAAAACTTTTTTCCAGAAGATTTTGTTAAAGAATTTAACAATCTCCCAACAATAAGCTCCACACCTCCCACAGATCCTGCACTGCCCACTGCACTGCCATTCATCCCCCTCTTCCACTTCAAGTGTATATGTCCCAAAGAAGTTTCTATTCTACTTCAGAATATTTCCACTGACACCCTTCCTGGTTCTGATGACATAACCCCCTGGATCATATATTACTGCAAACAGCATTTCTTCCTCTCACCCACATACTCACACAAAACATCATGCCACAGAGTTTGAAAACTGCACCAACCTATAAGATACCTCTCACTTCAGTACAATATCTATCCTCCCAGTTCTTGGAAAACTTATTGAAAATATAGTATACACCCAATTCTCCCTCTTTATCCATCAGTACCACTTGCTCTCCTCTTAACAACAGGGACTGTGGCCTGGATAAATTACTAAGACAGCACATTGGTCCCTAACTGATGACATACTGCTAAATTATGATAGTGGCTGTGATGCCCCTGCACTGGCCCAGTAATCAAGGAGCCTCAGTCCTCAGCACTAGCACCAGTTAGGGACCTGAACATTGGGATGGATAACTACACACACAGTAAAGCATAATTTCCCTTAAGAGCACACAGAGATCACAGTCAGTCTGGGACTAGTTTCTCCCTCTCTCTCCAGATCCCCAGTAAGACTCCCCACTGGCACAGCTATAGGGTTAATATCTCAACCGAGCGGTCAAGCCAAAACCTCCAGCACCCTTTCTGTCCAACCAGTGCTTTGTGTCCCTGCCCAAGCAGCTAACATACACTTTGAGATTTATATACAAGCACACAGACACACACACACACACACACACACACACACACACACACACACACACACACACACACACACACACTCCTGGGAAAGACTGGCATGGGTTTACTAGCTATGCCCCCTTCTGCCCAGACTAAAAGGTAATTATCACTGCCACCAACCAGCTTTATCAGCTACTATATAAGGCCCTTACAAAGGGTGACCAGTTCTACTGTGTAATGTTACTATTATCCAAATGGTAAGTGTGACCAAGACATTTAAGGCTATTTAGGACTGGTCTGTACAGTGCCACCAAATACATATGCAAGTACCCTAAGAGCTTAAATATCAGCCACAATTAAAAAGTTTAAATATATTTAATAATACATAATATAAGAACATGACAATATTCAATAACTCAACACAGTGACTACAGAGTTCAAAATCACAGTAAATATTTTAAAACAACATTGCAGGACAGTCTCAAATAAATACAAAAAAAATCTAAACTAAGCTTTACTATATTCCTAACTATTTTTAAAAGAAATACTCTACCTAAATCCTACTTACAGAGCAAGGCAAATGCAGATAAGAAATGCATAATGGATGCTTTCAGATCCAAGACAAGATACAAAATGCACAATCTCAGAGAGAGCTCCCAAATTAATATCAAAACATTACTGCTGGGTCAGCTGGATGACCTCACTAGTTGTCACCTGCCTTCAGTTCCCAGGCTAACAGATACCAACAGCATTTTTAGCATCTCTGTGTGAGAAGTACATATCTCTAAGAAGTTTGCCTAGAACTGGAAGTCGTAAAACAGTTAAGCACTTTTACATTTTAAACCTAGTAATTATTTCTATTTCAAGACAATAGAAAAAAACTCCTAGCAAGAGACATCATGTTTTCTTGCTGCCTTGAAACTAACTTTTATAGCACATCGTAAAACATTTTTAACTTATTTTCTCTTGAAGTTTCACAAAACATATAATTATTTACAAAATTCCAGCTAGCTGGATTGGCAGCACTCAGTTTGTCACAGTGGCCTCCTTACAAGTGCCCTATTTATAGACCTACCAAAGGCATTAACCTCATTGATGACTATCTTCTCCAAATCAAACTGACTGAAATTGTTTTCAGACCAGATGTCACTCCTTGGATTAAAAACTTCCTCACTTATAGACATTTCAGAGTTAAAATAGAATCTTCATAATCAGAATCTGTACCTATTAGCAAAGGTGTACAACAAGGATCTATTGTTGCCCCCTCTCAACACCTCCATATTCATTAACAAACTTCCTTGTGACCTCTCCCATCTCCCACTTATTCTCTATACTGATGGTATGGTCATTTACCAGTCAGGTCACTCTCACACCAACAATGAATGCAATCTCCAGTCAGACTTACATGAGCTACACCGATGGCTCATAAACCATAAACTGATTCTCAACCCTACCAAGACCAAAACTATGCTTTTTCGAACTCCACAGAAAATTCACCAAGCACCTTAAACTATCTTTGACCTGCACAGTCATTCCGTAGAGACAATTCCCACCTTCAAATATTTAGATGGCGGCTTGATCAGTCACTAAACTTAAATTTCCACAAAGACAAAGTGACTGCCAAAGTAAGCTCCCTCCTCTTCTGGACCAAAAAGATAATCTTTTCTATCCAAACAAGGCAAAGCAGCCACTGACAAAGGAGTTCTCCTTACTCAACTTGAATATGGGCTCCCGATTTTTGCTTCTGCTTCCAAGAAAAACATTGCCACACTCCAGACTATCTGTAACAACGTCTGCTGATTCATCACAAACTCACTTCTCTATGAGCTTCACATATCATCCTAGAAAAAGCCAAATGGCAACCCATAAAACAAAGACCTAACCCACTTTTATGACTCCAACTATATGAACTAACTCCACATATTTACTGTCCGTGCAGCTAGACTTCACAAAAAAACTCATACAACCTGAAACACTTCTCACAAGCTACTCCAGTTCTCTTGACCCCCTAGAACCAAACAACACAGCACTGCACATGTTTTCTTCTTTCAGACACCTACTCCTTGGCAAGCTCTCCCCACTGACAGTAAGGAAATCAACATTTATTCCAAATTCCGAATGCAACTCAAAAAGCACTTCTTCATCCAAGCCAAATGCTCCTGCTTCAACATGGGATAGATCACCTAACCTTCCCAAGTCTGTTCTCCCAAGATTCACTGAAGATTGACCCACTTTAGAAACTAATGTACATACTGTACATTACACTCTGTTTGATTGTACACTGGACTGTGTTTTCTACGTCATTAAGTGGAACTATTATGCTATTGCTTACATTTTTCTATGTTTGTTTGTTAAATCTTTTGTATTTCCCCCAGGCTGAGCCTGAAATTGGTCAATATTAATCAGTGCACTGCCGTGGTAAACAAATATAAATAAATAAATAAACAAATAAGTGCAGGGAATGCTATCAGTACTATGGAACCAGGTTTCTATAATTACTCAAATGCTGATATCTTCAAGGGTAAGGAAAGCCACAACATCACGGATTTTGTGGTTTAAGCTTCTATATTCAGCAGTTGTTGTTGGTCTTTCGGCTTTTCCCAGTAAGGGGTCGCCACAGCGGAATTCCGGTCAGCTAATGCTTGGCAGTAGATGTTTATGAAATGCCAAGGTGCCAGCTTGACACCCAACCTTCAACGAAGGAATGCCCATTTACACAAGCATGACTTTTGAACACTAACCAACCACGGGGAGGACATGCAGACTCCACACAGAAGGCACTCCCAAGCCCAGCTGAGAATCGAACTGGAGAGCCTCTTGCTGTGAGGTAACAACGCTACCGCCATACCACAGCAGCATCCTACTAGTATTCAGCAGTACTACCGTGATATTATCCAGATTAGAGTTTTCAACATTGAGATGTTAAGCTTCTCTTTTTGGATATTTCCATCGGGACATCATGAAAAGGGAAACAGTAATAGCTAGCAAAACTGAGACAAATTTAGAAAATGCTCCTAAGCAGATAACCTTTGGTGCAGGTGCTCTACCCAGTTCCTGACTAAAGGTACTAATATCTTCTCACAATGATTAAGCCTGGAGTAAAAATTACTTATAAACATATCAGCTAACACCACCCTGGTTAACAAGATACTCCTTCTTAAAAGCAAACCTGCAAATCTGTCCTAAGCACTGTAGACCAATAACTTGCCTTCCTGCAACATATAAATTACATACCAAAAATGATTCGGGCAGACTTTATATTCAGTTAAATAACAATTCATTCATGGCAATAGAACAGAAAGGTAATAAAAGAAATTCATATGAAACACATGATAATTTAATACTAAGCAAAGCCATAACAGAGAATTGTAAATTCAGGCAGTACCTCAGTATGGTATATTCATAGAACACAGAATGCTTGCTGATATATAAAATGCACCATATATATATATATATATATATATATATATATATATATTGGGGTCTAGCTCTCTTCACTTAAAACTCGTTTGATTGACTTTCATTTGACTCACACCCAAATGACCTAAATTTCAAATGACTGACAACTCATTTGACCAACTCTCATTTCACTGACAGCTTACAATGCTAAATTTTAACATACTAAATCTTAAACCATAGACATGCACACTTAGAACACCAATAACTAACTCTTTTCAGAACTTAAAAACTACTTACTTACCCTTGTAACAGAAACTGGACAATGTCCAAACAAACTAGGTGGTGGGCTACGCCCCCCACACCCCTCATTGTGGGGGGCTGTGCTCCCCACCCCCCCCAATTATATATACTAACTCCAGGATCGCACTACAGTGGGGAAAAGGGCATATAACTTTAACTTGCCTTAAAACACTCTACACACTGCCACAACTGCTGGGAAGGCACAAAACATTCCCAAAGTTACTTTAGATACTTCCCATAAAAATGTAAACAGACAAACCCACATTTAGAAACACTACAACACTACTTTCTACATGACTATCTGTATTCTTATAGTCAGCACTATAAGTTACAGTAATTCTTTTCATCACAACCAAGTCACACGTGAAGGGAAACCCATAACAAGTCTATATCTTAAAAGTCAGTGAAATGAGAGTCAGTCAAATGAGTTGTCAGTCATTTGAAATTTAGGTAATTTGGGTGTCAATCAAGTGAAAGTCAGTCAAATGAGTTTTAGATGAAGTGAAGTAGACCCATATATTGATAAATTACATAACAGTCACTATGTTACTGTGACAAAGCACTTTACAATGGAGTCACTATAAAGGAAAACGCATTGTCCTATGGATGAAATTCTAAAGACATATATTCTGGGGTGATTCTTTGTCACCACTGCAGTTTTTCCTTGATCTAATTCCATTAAGCTGTTTACTTAGCAAACTGACCTGTGGTTATAGCTTGGCTTCCCGAAAAATATCTTGCCAAATGACTTTTTATCTATATTTTGTGGATGATTTTAAACTATATAGTTCCACAGGTCAGCATATGAAAAAACAATTACAAATGACTAAAATCTTTTGAAATGATATCAAAATGTCTAGAAGCATAGCTGGAGTATGTGATGGGGCAGCTGCCCTGGCACGGGATATTAGGGGAGCAATCAGCTTCTGACGATCAGTCAGTAATGCAGAACTTCCATGACTGAAGCAAAGCTCCAGCCTCAGCGCTTCATGTGTGTTTTATTTATTTATTTAATTTTTTGCTCCTCAAATTAGGGTTGTGGGGGTGCCAACTTGGCGATAGACAGTTGCAAGTCCAAAAATGACATTTGGCCTTGACAAACATGTGAAAATGCCATTTATGTCACAAAAACTGAAACACTGAGAAAATATCAACCTAGGTGAAGACTGTAATATAAAAGAACTTGAAAAACAGGGAGTGTTTATATATCTGGGAGTAGATGAAGGTCAGCAATATTGTATGAACAACTAAGAATAAAGATTAATAAGGAATAGTTTAGAATTCTAGCATTGAAAACTACCATGACATCTATGAATAAAGGTCAAGCTATAAATCAGCTTGTTCTTCTTGTTCTAATTTACATTTGTATGCCATACACCAATACAAAAGCAATATAGTTCAAATATTTCAGTCTGACCACCAGAGCACATTTTTATTGTTATAATATCAGGACTAAAAAGTATAGTTATTTTGTTAAAAGAGATATTTTCTTAAATTATAAATCCATCAATCCATAATCCCTTTTCTGCATTTTTGCTTATGAGGTAGGGTGTCACTTCAGCAGTGGCAATCATCTGCAGCCAAGGTGTTATAGTAAAACAAAACAAAAAAAGAACTGTGGTAAGTGCAGATTTTTTTCACATGCACACAAACACACACACACACACACACACACACACACACACACACACACACACACACACACACACACACACACACATATACACACACACACATACACAAATGTGTATATAAATATGTATATAAGTACACAGATATATCAGTATGTAAATATATACTCATATGGATGTTTGAAATTTTGAAGTACACAAATAACAAATGACAAAACATTTATCTCAAATTATATCTCAAATGATAACTTAAAACACCAAAAAAAAATCTCCAGAAAACTCATGTTACTTGTAGGGTAACAACTAACTTCCCACATCCCCTACTAATAATATGTGACAACTTTGAGATGGCACAACAGTGGGGAAAGGGCAAATTCCCACTCCACACTTTTCCATGATCTCCCACAAAGTACTGCTGGCAGATTTTTGAACAAATAAACATTCAATCACTTCTGTCGGCAGAAATAACACTCACTATTAAGAACATTCGATAATATGGAGCGTTTCCATATATATATATATATATATATATATATATATATATATATATATATATATATATGCATAAAGCCAAAGGAAAAACTAGTAGTGAGCAATGAAGTTGCTGGCTGAGACCCCTCAAAATCAGGAACAAAGAACCATGAACTTCATTTAAATGTCTGCTTAGACTTAAAAATAATCAAGCACTTATAACTTGATTAGGCATTAATACTTCTTTATTTACAAATAAGGTATATTAAATCAATAAGCACTGTTATTCCTAACTGGTCTTCAAATGATGGATTACTTTGAAGTATCTGAGTTTGTAGACCAGAGCATATCATGTTTATATAAATTATGTAAATAAATGTATAATGCGTTCTTGTAGACAAAAATCTTAATTCAAAGGAGCATCCTCCAGCAACTCTATTCTTCACATAATACTATTTGTTCCTGTGGTGTAATGTTTCTCTTTATGAGTCTGAGACATCTTACCCCTACAAATGAAAATCTATTGCATCTGAGTACAAGGATATATATATATATATATATATACATATATATATATATATATATATATATATATATATATATATATACATATATATATATATATATATATATACATACATAGATATATATATATATATATATATATATATATATATATATATATATATATATATATATATATGTATATGCACACACACTAGAGAGTCAATTATACAAACTAATTGGAACCTATGATAGTTCGGATAATCAAACTATTCAGATAATCAAACATACACTGAACCAGATAAAAAACTTCTAAAATCTTGGGGGGGGGGGTTTCTGCATGTAGGAAATGCACTTTTCAGCCATTTGGCAATTCCAGTGGACAATACGGAATATTTTTATACACGAACAGACTACAAGCTCAAAAAAAATGCACAAGCGAATATGTATAACATTTACATATTCAGACTTTATGATTTTTCCTACTTGAATACTTTGGAAGGTTGCATTTGGATAACTGATGTTTCATATAATCAACGTTCTATTGTGTGTGTGATGACAATTTTGTCTAAAGCCTACTGATCCAAGAAAAATTTCTGGAAGTCAGTTAAGTTGACAATTTAGCTGCAATTCAGTTCACTGGGTGTGCCATATGTATGTATTGTCCTATGGGTTCATATTAAGTTATCGAAACTTTAAAAGTTTGAATGCTATATAATCAAACCCATATGTTCAAACTTTTAAAATTTTGAAAACGACAAAAAAAATAAAAATAAAAAACAGAAAAAAATCTACCTAACAGTTGTAAGCAGGGGGCAAGCCCTTGCACCCCACACCCCACTTCCCATTCTTTAAATATACCAACTCCGAGACTGCACTACAATGCAGTAAAGGGAAATCTTCCCTTTCTGCACTGAACAGAGATCTCTGTTAACAAGTTGGAACTTTTAAAAGTTTGAACATATGGGTTCGACCATATGGCATTCAAAAACATAATATGTACCCTTGTTCATAGGTTAGTACTAAGCTAACTGCCCTTGCAAGCCATTTTAAGCCTAGCCAGTTATTCCTTGTGAGTCTCAAACGCTGCACTTTATGTTTGTAAGGCAAGCACCTTAGCCATTAAGCCACCATACAGTCTATGTTTATATGTGTGAAAAAGCTTTAGCAGGTGCTTGTGGTTACCTATACATAATACCAGCTGATGTGGTTTATATATATATACAGTGGCAGTGATTAATTTTGTGTGATATTTTCACTTTTCTTCACTTTTATGCAACTCTGGAGTTAGTATATTTAAGAGAAGTTTTGGTAGCAAATCCATACACACACACACACACACACACACACACACACACACACACACACACACACAGCAATACAAACTGCATACTATGCAAGGCACTCCAAAAAACATGCCACAGTTTCACCCAATGGCTTTGTCAATTTTATAAATGAAAACAGAGTGAAGCACATAAATTGACCCATTTGATTAAAAATGTAATCAGTAAAAAATTTATTTGACACATTCATTGAATAATGTTGCCCCTTTTAGGCATACCAGCAATAAGAAAATATAATATATTGCAAACACCTTCTGTAATTTATGAGTAAAATATGAAAAAAATATTTCCAATAATGATATAGAAATTAGAAAATAGAGTAAATGATTTCATACAGCGCACAAATCATTATCTTTAATATAAAATAATAAAAAAAAAAAAAAAAAAAAAAAAATACAACAAAAGCAAAAAATAATGCAACGTCACCATCTTGTGGATAAGTCTGGCAGTAACATCCATCTGAATTACTAAATTATAAAGTGAGGTTAAAATGTGTGTGCGTGTGTGTGTGTGTGTGTGTGTGTGTGTGTGTGTGTGTGTGTGTGTGTGTGTGTGTGTTTATTTTTGTATTTATATTTATATATTTATATTATTTATAATATAAATTTATATATATTTATATTTTGTATATTTATATATATATATATATTTTTGCAGCAGTGAGTTTGTTTATATATATATATATATATATATATATATATATATATATATATATGTGTGTGTGTGTGTGTGTGTAGGAAATGGTGTAAGTTAATTTCCAGAAGTAAACCATCTTGTTACATGTTGTTTATGTTATTAAAGAACCTGATCATACTGCTTCTACTACAAATTTTACTAAACCCTTTTTCAGGAATTCCTGTTTATCTGCTAAGAGCTGTCACCCCTAACACATTATCAGCAATACAAGGAAGTGAGATGCAGTTGCAGCACAACTATGAATATAAGAATCAAGCTATGGAACTTCTTGCCAGATTTTACTCTCAAGGCTATTATAGGCAGTATATTTTGATAGGTGAGTCACTAGCTGATTCTAAGACTAAAGCAGAGTGATTTAATCAAACCCACAAAAGTAAGTCTTATGTCAGTGATACTGTTAGATTTGTGGCTAAATATGGTTCCAATGGCTTTAGAATCAGACAGGTACTGGAGTCTTATAGGTATATTCTAAACAGGATTTTTTAAGTCAATTTACCCAAGGAAATGTCCTTTAGTTACCAGAAAAGTAGAACGACAGACCAGATAGTTTCAACTCACAAAAAATCTGCAACAGTAGACTCTACTGTTACTTCATCTACCCTCTTTGGGTGTTTTTCTTGTAAGCAGTGCACATACTGCATGAATACATGTAAAACATTTTTTTTTTACTTTGGTAAATACTGCTAGATCATTTGGCATTAAACAGATTATTACGCTTGGATTGTCTGTATGGCAGCATGTCAGTGCAAAGTTTTTTTATGATTGGACAGATGACTTGGATATTCAAGCAAGGAATAACATTACAGTTGAGCAACATTAGATGCCACAGCAACAAAAGTGTCCTTTATAAGAATGCAATTTTAGCATCATTGGCATTGATAAGATAATTGGAAAAGGGTGCCCTCAAAGGAAACATTTCCTTCAGGATTATAAGGAATGCCTATGGATAGTTAACCTAGCAGCAGTTTTGTTTCAGGTCTGAATGAGAATTTCTAACAGTTGCATGCATTTTTCCTGCTCATTACTGACATTTGCTTTTTGGTTGGCTTTAAGAAGTCACATGATACATCACAGTATATACTTAAGAATTCATACAGCTCTGGAGAATTGATAAAGATTTCTAGATAAACCTAGACCTGCTGTTGTTGAACAAGCTTTATTATTTGAAGTTGTGCTTCCGAAACTTTATTTAATATTAAATATTTTTTCAGTCATTAGAGGAGTGCTGAACTTTTTATATAAACACATACTATATAATAAATAATAATAATAATATATGTATATTTATATTTTCAGAGAGAGAGAGACATTGAGATAGATAGATAGATAGATAGATAGATAGATAGATAGATAGATATAGATGAGCTATAGATATCATGGGCGTAATAGAAAAGATCAACTACACTAAAAATTGACTGGCAAAATGTCAAACACTAATGTCGGCACAACAGTTTGCATGCACCAAGAAACAGCCTCTGTGTTTGCAAATTTAAAACTTAAAAAAAAATTGGGGGGGAAGCCCCACCACTACTCACACACACACACACACACACACACACACACACACACACACACACACACACACACACACACACACACACACACACACACACACTGCTAGTTATATATAATAAACTGTACATTATACAAACACATGCTAAGGGTGTATTTCCCATCCCCAGGAATTGTGCAGTCTCACACACTTTTCAACCAGCTGCTTGGCTGATCATAAATGACTGCCAACCAAAAAGACACTTGACATTCTGCAGGGAACCTATGTATGTATCTTTGTCCTTGAGACCCAAGCTATAGGTAAAAATAGACTGCAATGAACCATTTCAGTAAAATGATTAGTGAATAAATTAATTAAAATAAAATACATGTACTCACTAAGCCAAGGAAAGTGCACATGGACCTCAAGGAAGGGCATCAATTAGGTATTTCTGAGAGCTGATGGGAGGAAATTTGACAGACATCACTGACTTTAGTCCTATAGCAATCATATCCCCTCTCTCCAAAATACTTGAAAAAATGTATTCAAAAACAATTTCTAAACCATCTCCTGCAGGAAGAACTCCAACCCTCCACACAATATGGCCTCCATCCCTCCAGCAGTAACTAATACTGTACTTCAAACCTCTACAGATACTGTCAGTAATGCAACAGAAAATAATAGCAAGCTAGTCTCCTCCTTATTTCTTGACTTGTCTAAAGTCTTTGACACAGTTTGTCACAGCAAACTTCTCCTTGAAATGTTGTCACCCTTCTATGGTTCAAAAACTACTTGCTCAATAGGTATCAGTCAGCAAAATGGAACTCCACCTTCTCTCTATACCTCCTACTTACCACTGGTATACCATAAAGCTCTATTCTGGGTCCCCTCCTCTTTAACATCACCCTCCACACATCCACACAGCAGACCTCCCTAATACAATACACAGATGATTCCACACCCATATGCCCATCAGGCAACAGGGCACATCTCCAAACAATTACTCAGGAAGCTATAACAGCCACTGAAACACGCTTTGTAACTAAGATCTCATGCTCAATCCAAAACAAAAAATTCTTCTTTCCTCAAATCCCTCTCTCATAAAAAAACATAATTTAAAAATCCATCTTTTAATAATACAACCAGTGAAGTGACTTCTCATAGCAAATTATTTGGAATAATAGTGGATGATAATCTTAAATTTGACCTTCATATACAAAATTACATAAAAAATCAGGAAAAGTTAGGGATGTTTTCCACAACTGAAAACGTTCTCACCAATGCAACTAAAACCACACTTGTCACTTCTTATCTCATCCCCTTGGTACTTTAAAGTGGTCCCATCCTTCCTCTAGGCATCACAAAAAACAAAACTTGAACAATGTTATGATAAAGTGATTACATTTGCTGCAAATACCTTTTTTTCAGAACCCATCACTATATAGCACTAAAAAGCCTAAATTCTTTAGAACTACTCCATCAAATAACATATACACAGCTTCTTACCACCTATAAAATTATCCAGCATCCATCTGCTTGTCCAACACTAAACGCCATTCTTCACATCTATGTTCCCATTCAGTCATTACAATCAAATGACCAACAACTCCTCCCTGGCCACAAACCTATGAAATCTGCTGGGCATGGTCTGTACTTATACCATGTTGTTAAGCCTTGGAACTCCTTACTTGCCTCCATCATGTCAGCACCCTCCCTCTAATCATTTAAAACCATTCTGAAAGATCTCCTAGCCAAAATATTGTCCTCTTCTTGCTCAACCCCAGGATAAATTATATCCCTAAATATGGGCAAGTACCTCTTCATACCTTACACCTCCTTACTCCCCCTTTCTTCACTCACTTCCTTACGTCATTCAGTTTCTCTCCCCTGACTTATGCCATAACCCTGTTTTTTTCTTCCACTTCTTATTGCAGTTCCTGTTTTTATTATGCTAACTTACCTTTGATTTTTCTAAACTGGCTAAAATGTCTCTAAATATTAAATCATAGTCATATAAGTTGTATCTATTCTTAACCAATGTTTTCACATTATGTCTAGTTTGTTATAATTATTTAAACTATAGATATTTTGTATTATTTTTGAAGACAATAAAATTATTGTTCTTATAATTTTGTTGTAATACTTTGGAGATTTTCTCCCCAGGCCTCCCCTGAAAATGGGCCCCTACCCAGTCAGACTTTCCTGATAATCAAATCTCAAATAAATATATTTTTTAGAAGCATATGCAAAACAACATAGTGAAATTAATCAGTCAGTAGTAGAACTGCAGTTTAGAAATCATGATGCCAGTTAGATCACTCCTTAATGATTCTAAACAATTAGACCATCCATTGGTAACAACTATGAACAGGCTTTGAAAAAGACACTTCCTTCAGTTTTTCTCATAGGTTCATATGTGTTTACTAGACTAATGACCACAAGGGCTTTTTTAAGCCTAGCCATGCATCCCAAATTTCTGACAAGTTCCGATACCCTTGATAAGTGTAAGAAGGGGCTTGGGAGATGAAACATTTAGAAGCAGGGGCCTGGGAGACGAAACATTTACAGGTTGCCTGTGTCCATTAGAGACATAGGTGCCAAACCAGGGATGAATTTCCTGTTCCCAACCATTTGTCCAAGTTGCACTTGAATTGGGTTAGGGAGGAACTCTGCTTCATGTGGACAAGAAGCCTGTTCCAGAGATGGGGTAGTCCCTGGGATACATACCTGTCTTTCCATCAGGTCCTATTTATAAAATTGGTAGTACACATGAGATATTACTACATAGGTCTGGATTTGAATTTGCACTCCAGTGCACCTTCAGAACACAAGATGGGTACCTTATCCTTCTTTGCCACACAAACAGCTCAACAGAAGATAGATAATTCTAAGACAGGCTTTGTACAGAGCTTATACAATTGTAATGTATAACATAACCTCTCAGCCAAGCAAACATTTTTTTTTGCAATATAGTACTTAAGCAGCACTTAAGTCTCTCTTTTTTCCTGAGACCTGTCTCTTGGACATTCTCTGAGGCCTGTCTCATGGACTTAATTGTTTTAAAAGTCTATGCAGGTAGAATCTTTTTTCAAGCTACACAGTATATGAGGCTTACAATAAAACCATGATGCAGTACATCTGGCAGGTATAGTTTGACTATCTGCAGTTTTAAAAGTAATGTATTCTTTTTCATGGTCTGATGCTTTAGTTTTGGCAGCAAAGAGGGTTCTACAGTACTGATGTTACTTAAACCCCAAATGATAACAGATCTTTCCTTTCTTCAAATGCTATTTCCCCACAAGCTTCCATTCAATAGACGAACATTGTTTTATGTTCAAAGTCAAAACATGATACAAAGTGAAATAAAGAAAAAGCAAAGGATGACGTTGATGCTAAGCTAGCATTTCTAAGATGATGACTTTGTTCTTCCAATACATGCAAGGCAAATCTTCATACTACATGAGGGCAAACTCATATCTCCCAGTAGTTCAGACATTGCTAATTTAATCACTTAATGATGTGCATTCAGAAACTGTATTTACACCTTGCTGATATTTCTTCAAAATTCCTTCAGAAATGTTAAGATTTTTCTGTTGACTTGCGGAAATGTTTAGTATTATTTACTTTGTTATAAACCATAATAAGAAATATTTTTTTCTTTGTCAGAACTCAACGGTCACTTGGCTTAGCACCTTACAGAATCAGTTATATAACGTAACTGATGTTGCGAACCATTTGCAAAGCCGAATTGCTGAGGTCAGTACTCTTTATATCTCACTTAACCAACAATATCTGACACAGTTGAAAGCACAAAAAGGTAACTGACATGTGCAGTCACAATTGTTTTGATTGAATGAGTCAGTATAGCATGATTTTTTGGGGGATTGATAGATACAATAATTGCATGTGAATGAATGTGTTTGTTTTCGTGGTTTATTTGATCAAATGGCCTGAATTTATTAAAAAAGGTGTTATTTACATGATGTTTTGCACACATAACTTCAGAGCAGAGATGTTTCAGTGTGACATAAGCTTAACGGGACTGGTGGATAATGAAATAAGAGGTACACACAATATGAAAGTACCATGGAAATATAAAAACCACTCCACAAACCAAAAATTACAAACTAAATCTTGGCAATGGAGTGACCTATAAATTAATGGGTTTACCAAAGATTATCTTTATAATGCTATAGGCATTGTACATGAACTGTCAGTGCCTGGATTCGTAGCTTGTCTGAAAACTCACACATTATAATAGCAAAATCATACAGCTCTGTAGAGTGACACTACAGGATGTGTTTCTGTCCCCTATCGAAAGTAGAACATCCATAGTCATGAATACCACAGCTATAACAAAAAAAATAAATAAATAAACAATTGCAAAAAATACAGTCAATAAAGCATTTTTTTTTTCAGGACACTTCACCCCCGAACCCCAATCATATATTTTTCTGATATTTAGATATTGCATTTTTCACTCTTCTGAAAATTGTAATTGTGGGCCTTGAAATTTCAGTAAGAAACCTACATTTTCAATGGTAAACCGCTATGAAAAATGAAGCAAATTCTAATCAAGTTTTTCTTCAGGAAGTGTCACTCTATACAGCTTGTAATTTCTGTAACCAATTATATCATTACTGTACTGTAGAGGAAAAATATTTTTTTATGTGTGTTACATTATAGAAGTGAGGCACAGTGGATTTGAACCCACTGTAATTCAAATTACTGCAGGAATAATCACTGTAAAGATAATGAAATGATACTGGAGGAATTAATAAGCAGTAAAGAGCATGTTAGTTGTCACATATTTGAAGGAGTGGGGATAAACAAAACAAGGAAAAACAGCACATGGTAATGGAAGTAGATTTATGAATGACAAACCAAGAGAATCCAAAGATTGTTACTGCTGGCTGTCAATGCTGTTTTAATGCAAGGATGTAGGTTTGCTTTATACTTTTAATCTGGCTGTAATATTATTGTAAGAGTACTGTTATACTAATGTTCAGTTTATTCTGTTTTTAGCTTATGGATTTATTTTCAGGTATTTCTTTATTTTATTTATCCATTGTTGACCAGCTTAGTCCAATTAGCTTATTGCTTCTTTTCAGGGGAGACTCAAGGTGGTATTTATATCGCTATCAGTAATTTGGTCAGAGTATTGATGAATTTAATTCTACTCATCTCAACAGGTGCCGTGGAATATTTTACATCCACATGAGCTGTCACCAACTCAAGCAGATGGGGCCTTTGTTTAATGTCTCATCTTAAGGATGACACACTCAAGAGTACAGCACCCCCTTAATGCTACACTGTAGAGTCAGCAATTATCTATCTGGTGCAGGAACAGAATTCACAGCTTTCTGCACCAAAGGTGAGTGCACTACCTGTTGCACCACTGACACTACTGTATATCATCTACAGTCATTGTACCTGCCTCTTTTAACAGCATTTGCACTACTGGCCAGATGAGTTTACCTCTGTAGCTGATTTTAGTGCATGTCTTTATATCTGAATGTCTGTCTTAATTTGACCCACTGTATGATTTTTTTTTCTTTCTTTCTTTTTTGTTGTGGAAACTCAGTAGATTATCTGTAATTACCTGCTCTAACTGTGGTAAATGACTTTGGGTCACTTTTCTTTCCCCAATTTGCTTTACTTATTAGTGCCTGGTCATGCTTAACCCATGTGCTGCTGATGCTTGGCATGATGCAGTGATCCAGCTACCATGTACAGTTTTGCTAAGTGGGGCTTCTTCAACATTGGAGAGCATTGTTCCATGTACTTACCTTTAATGGAAATCAGAATATATAGAGATGCACCTTACTGGAACACAATTTTGAGGAAGGTTTGTTCTCAATAATATTGTTCATATAACCATGTGCTTAAATAGCTTTTGCTCCCTCTTTTGTGTTGAACCTGTTTGCAAAACATGTATCTGAGATCCTGCTTTTCCTGAGTTTCCTACTTTACAACTGGGAAGCAGTACTACATTCAGTGTAAGCCTAAGACACTTTCTTACCAATCTGTTGCACAACTGTTTGTCTGTTGACCTGAGCCACAGGAGATGTTGTGCTACACTGGCATTCATTTGTGGACTTTTCATTGCATCTACTCCTTTAGTTCACTCGTATTACTTTATTTCAGTGACATTGTGCATGTGTGTATATATGTATGTATGTATATATATATATATATATATATATATATATATATATATATACAGCCAACACAGCCAGGATATATACCATAACAGCTAGGTATTGGCAGGACAATAAAGCCAGTGAAACACTGAACTTAGCGATAAAATGCAAGTTTAATAAAATAAATAAAACCAGATAAGTGCTTTTGGATCGTAATGATCCTTCTTCAGATCCACATAAAAGAACAAGGTGAAAAGCAGTATATATACAACACTTTCAGACAATCAGCATGAGTAAAAGTGCCAACTTCTTCCTTTATGTAAACATCACTTCAAATGTGGTATTGACAAATCAAAGATGTCTCTTTATTCTCTACCTTTTCAGAGCTGGTTTCAGCGGATAATTTATATTAAGTCCTGGGGACCTATGTGCTTGCAACTTCCTAATCCACAACATTTCTGTTAATTCTGTAACATTATCAATATCTCTGCCTCTGGGGTTACTTTCCGCAACTTGTATTACCCTAAAGTAGAAGCTATGTCCTAGATTCTCCTGAATATGTTTCAACAAAGGATTCTTTTGGTCCAGTAGTCTTATATCACTTACATATTTTGAAATTCTCTCTTTCATTTGTCTAGTAGTCCCCCCCCCCCCCATAGAAACTGCTGCAGAAATCACAGTTAGCTAGATAAATAACATTTCTGGTGGTACAGTCTGCAAAGAAGATGAAATAATATTTCTTCCCAGTAACAGGATGTGTGAACTCATTCTCAGTTGTAATATATCTGCAGCTAGTACATCTATGGCAGGGATGAGTACCTTTCCAATCAGAAACAATGCCTTTTTCACCTGTTTGAGTCATTGCATAGTAATTGCTTCAAGTTCCGGTTGTTTCTAAAGGCAAAACGGGGTACATCTCCCACTACTTTCTTCAACTTCTCATCTGATGTCAATATCTTCCAATTGCCTTTTATTATATTACATATATGCCTCATATCATTCGAGTATGTAAGGGTCATTCTGATATTCCCCTTCTTCCTTTGATGTGCACTGAAGTCACCATTCGGGTCTTCTCTTAGCAGGTACAATTTCCGTCTTTCCTCTCTCACCTCTTTAATATATATATTAAATATATGATATTTGCTATGTAATTCCTCAATTATTATGGAGACTTTTAACTGTGCTACTTATACTTAATGACATTCATTAAGTTGGTGGTCCAATGTGGTGTCGTGACATCTGACCTGGAAGTAGAGCCCAAATTTCACTGATCACCATTTTCCATTTCTGTCTGGACTTCCTATATAAGGTCATCTGGTACTGAGGTGGCCCAATTCAGGGAAATAAGACATGTTTCAAGTAATGATGTTTACCAAGCTCTGGGTACAGAAAGAGAAGATGCAGAGGTTATCGGTCCAGTTCTATAGTAAACCCATTTCTTATGCCATGGATTTTTTCCCTAAGTTATGTGTGTGTTCTGTATCTATCATAAGCAGACAGTGATGCTATAGCTAAAATCTTCATAAGCTGCAGAGAATTCAGTGGCCTGAATGAAGGTGAGACATCAAATAGGCTTGCTTGTAGACCACCATATGACCTACATGTCATAAATCCTTCACAAAAAAGTACATTTTATATCCTTAAAGAGATCTACAGCTTCTTGTCAACATGTTAATTTATTACACATAATGGAAGATAGCTTGGTACAAACCATCTAAGAATTCTCAATGCTTTTTCATCCCCTAAATATAAGAACCACCTACTACTTTGCTGATAAGGTTGCCCAGAGTAGGCTGATCACTGACAGGTAGTCTCCTTATGTCAACCTGATGAATTGCCATGGGACCTTTTGCCTGGTGCTGTAATGAATTTAGGCATACTGACTACAAGATACTATGTATTATTTCTTTTACCTGCCCCATATATTACTAGTTTGTATCACAGAGATAAAGGTTGGTAAAATCTTTCTTTGAGTCACCAGGCCTGGTTACTTTTAGATTATGTGATCACCCCTGAAGATGGGACTTTTCCAGCTAGTTTAAATAAGGCTATTACGAAAGCCATCCTTTAGAAATGCTTCTTTTACTTTCATGTTCTGGAATATGTTTTTATTCTGTCACTAATCTTCCGTTTATTGGTAATGTTATTGAGAAAGTTGCATTATGTTGAATGGTAAATTTATTTATCTTTGTGGAACCTCTAAGATCCTTTTCATTCTAATTCCAAATCTACATGCAGCACAGATGCAGCCCTCATTAAGTTCATTACTGACTTCCTAGTGTTGAGGGGAGTGTGATTATATTCCATAGTAATACTCTCTGATCTCTTCTCTACGTTTTACATTATGGATGGATCCCAATATCCTGGTCAAGTATATGTGATCACAATACAGACTTACTTACATTGTCCTCAGGTGGTTTTCTATTTATCGCTCAGGGTACTACTCCTGTATCTTTGACATAAATTCTTTGAAGAGCTATCAGTTTATGTGCTGGGTTCCTTTGGGTTCCATTTTGGCTGTTTGGTTCTTTTGTTCTTTATGGTGTACTTACTTCTGCTTCATTTGAAGGAGGGGAACAAGATGCCACAACTGTGCAGATGATATCTAACTTTATGCCTCGCCTTCTTACACGAAAGCTTGTCCAGAAGACTGCTCCTGCAGTCATGCAGGTGTCTACTGCTCTTTATATGGTTTTACTGTTAAAATGCTGAATAGCTGTTACGCGAAACTAGGATGGTTGAATGCATGGTTTCCAGTTTCCATAACACCGATCTGCAAATGTCTGAATCCACCTTATCGAATGCTAGTGTGCTTTTACTCATATGAGGTCAACGTTCTGACTGGAGATCGCACTACAGTGGGGATCAGGAAATTTACCCTTTTCCTCACTGTAGTGTGATCTTGGAGTTTGTGTATATAATATGCAGGAGGAGTGGGGGTTTGCCCCCATGGGGGTATGGGGGGTTTGCCCCCCTGCACAACATAAGTAAAACATCACCAGAAGTCAAGGTAACCTGGGTAATGTCAATAATATTGAAATGCAAATTATTGACATTACCACTGTCATCATTCTGATGAAATAACTTTTTTATTGCCGGCATTTATTTTTGGTTAAGTGAATACAGAAAGAACTGTGATTCTTGATTTTGATAGTAAACCCCTTATATGTAAGTCATTATCAGTTGTGGGGGTTAAGAGGTTGGAGTTTATGATCCAGGTACAAGACATGGACATTTTGATGGTCAACATGCTGTCACTTAAGAACTAAGTGAGAGCTGTAGCCAGTAGATTCCCTTTCTATGTGCCAGATATTTCCCATATTAAATAACTTATTCCATACTGAAACTTACTAATAGTCATTCTTGTGTTGGTCTCTTTCTGTCTGTATTATTCCAATACCCTATAATTTAAGAATAACAATTATTACCTTGTTCACCAGTGGTGCATTCAGAATTCTGAAGCCATGGTGCTTCTGTTTTCATTATAGTTCCCCTAATCTCTGGGATATACACTGGATATTATTTATCATACATCATCATACATAATGACAGAACTCTCAAATGTCCCTAATTTGAAGAAGCATCCTTATTTTCAGGCCTGATTTACCCCTGCACATGATGTTCCTATTTTAGAGGTATGTCCCTGTTTTCTGGCTGACACTGCAGTACAACATAAGGGAGTGTTGTACTCCAGAGTGTATTGTCGTTCAGATGAGACATTAAACCGTGGCCCGACATGCTTTATTTGGTGTTAGCTCCAGTGATAGTAAAAGATCCCATAGCATCTATCAAAAAGAGTAGGGGTCCTTTATTTAAAAAAATCTTAATTATTTACAATATAAACTGACTAAATAAAATAACATTTACATTTACATTATTTACAATATTATACACAACCTATTTACAGTGACCTCATATTCTTTTTTTTTACATTCAAAATGCATTTATATCTGACCCCCACTCTACCTTCCACAACCAAAATCTTATTTTTTTAACATTTCTGATAAATTCATTAAGCATTGTACATAATTTATTTCACTGTTTGGTTCCAGATTATCCACATAACACTAAATATTTTTATCAACCTTTTCACTTAACACTTTCCTAGGGATTCAGTAAACTCCATGTAGGCTTAGTCCAAAGCCTATTTGGAGTTTATATGTTAGTGAGATAAGCAACAGTGTTAATTGCATATGCATGCCACACATCACGTTTACATGGATACAGCTGTGGTTTCGTGGCTGGCAGCTGTGTTGCAGGCCAGGAAACCATGTAAAGTAGCATGAACACTTGGAGGCATGCAGACATGTTTACCAACAAGCTATCTAATTCTGTGGGATTGTGCAGACAGCCACAATGACTACATAAAGTTCTAACACATTATAGAAATGTGTAGTCTGTGCAGAGTACTCTACAAACCTGTTTTAGGCATACTAAATAATCCTTTGGTGGTGATCATCAAGGGTACATAGGCTGCAGTATAAATAATTATTCTGGGGAACTCTTGTATTGAAAAGGGCCACACATGATGGTGGGAGTGACAACAGGGGTAGAGGACAAGTGAAACATGGTAATGGACAGCATATAAGGGCATGTCAATGTACACACACAACAAAGACAAGATGGTGGTAGCATGAACAGTAATCACGTATGTACATGATACAGTACGTACTGCTTTTTACACCTCCTCTGTGAGAATAGTCATAACATCACACAGTTATTGTATATTATGTGACTGTCACACAAGGTCATATATCAGTGAAGATGACTGGTTTTGATATAAGACTCTGACATGATCACTGGAGAGGACATTTATCAAGGACAATATAAATAGTAGGGGGTAGGTGTATATTGTGAAGATGTGAAAAATGAGTTGCTTGAATATGAATGCAATGTCAGTCTCAACCAAGCAAGACACATAGCAACAGGCTAATAGACAATAGTAGACATAATCATGTACAATCCTGGACAATATCAGAATAATACCACCATTAATGTCTGTCATTGACATAAAATATGTGATTGTGAGTTATTAAACATGTTCTGCATGAACACATTTGTACAAATGTAATGATTTGTCAGTAATCTATAAGGGGAATTAAGCACACCTTCCTCAATAATGACCACTTTTTGGAAGTGTTAAGAGGGACACTGTTACAGTTTACAGGTTTAGTTTACAGGTTTGCATGGATGTAACCCGTGACATCAATATTGTCAATGAGCTATGTATTTACTGGGTACATCACAGGAACACATATCACACATGCATCTTATATAATACCTTGAAAGGAGTTCTGCATTGTTAACACCTAATGATTATGCAGCAAAAAGAATACTTAGGTATGGCCAATAAGATGTGTGGGAGCTCAATGTGGCAAAAGTGATACACTTGAGTAAATCATCCCTGGAAGATGTGTTGGGAGGTACATGCAAAAGGATGCATTGTACTCAATTATTGGTGTAATGAGGGCTGAGAATAATGGGACTATAATGTCTTTTGATGTGGATGTCCTACACATACTTAGGAGTTGTGCTACACCCAAGGGATTAGTCAGCACTGTGGGCACATGCTGGTGTAAGTTCTGCATACTATATGCCTGAGTAGACAGGTCACATACCACTTAGTCTGCTCATAGAGGTCTGCTGTCTATATTGTAATTAGCTTGTGTATTTGCTTTCATAAAGGAATTAATCCCCCCATAATTTTTGTTTATCTACTCTGTCTCCATGGCTCTGGCAATAGTCCTTTGTGTGTGTTAATACTGTCTGCAATATACCAATAAAAATTTTGTATTTAACAATTGTCCGCAATTTGCAGTCCTCCAGAAAGCTGGTTAGACAAAGGATGTGTAAGTTAGTCTTGACTTCTGAGACTTAAATTCTGAACAAGAAAGGGCCTAATACAGAATCCTGAGGTACAGACCTGATCACTGGAATCTAGATAGAGGTGACGCACACACTTTGACATTATGTGTCTTGTATGTGATCCATTTGTCTGCCCATTTGGTGACGTAGATGTTTATGCCCATTTGAGTCATTTTTTCTGTAATACCTGAGTGTAGATTTGTGTCAAATGCCTTGGCCAGGTCAAGTTATGCAGGATGATAGTGTTTTCCTCTTGCATTACCTTGGTGACCTTCTTGAATATACCAAACAGATGTAACAGACATGATGTAGCCTTATTAAATCAAACATGGGTTTGGTACACAGTCAGGAGATTACCTGTGTTCTTTAAGATAATGTCTATGATGGCTTGTTGGTCTGTCTCACAGATGAGAATAGTTCTGATTATTGGTCTATAACTCCATGCATTAGGTGATGATCCCTTGTGATCAGATGGATGGCTGTTGCTGTACAACCTTCTACAATGATATAGGCTGTCTGCAGCCTGTGTTTAAGTGGATCCCCTACAGAAGTCCAACAGCTCACAACACCGATACCCACATCGCGGACACCAAAAGCCCAACACACGAAATACCGACAACAGTGCTACTGCAGAAAAAAGGAAAATAACATTTCATTTTTTCTGCTAGCAGGGGGGGCTACGCCCCTGCACTCCCCATGGGGGGTTCCGCACCCCACACCCCCGTAACTTTAATATACCAACTATTTGATCGCACTACAGTGCAGGAATGGAAATATTTCCATTCCGCACTATGGAGACTTACCATTTCCCCATTGTCAGTATTTCGTGTGTCAGGCTTTTGGTGTCGGTGATGTGGGTGTTGGTGTTGTGAGCTGTCAGTCTTCTGTAGGGGACCCGTTTAAGTAGGGAATCCAACTGTATCTGGTAGGTCAGGTTTTAAGTAATGCTATAGGCAACCTGTGATGTTGTCAGGGCCCACTGATTCTGTGTTATTAGTTGTAGAGAGTGCACAGATGAGCTACTGTCCTGAGAAGATAAATTGAGTAACGACTGCATGTATACTTTGGCTGATGGCCAGTGGTGAAGGGGAGGGGTAAAGTGTGAAATGACCTGTCAGCTAGCAGATTGTCTATTTTCTCCAGCTGAGTATGGCTGGTGGTGTCCACATAGAACTGTGTGCTAATTGTGTATTTCCCTTAACATTTCACAGTTATTGAAATAAACAATTTGTGACAACACCTCCAAATACAACCTTGGTTATGCATCACGTCACACTGTGGTACTGTTTATACAATCATACACCTGTGCCAATGCAGCATAATTACATCAGTTGCACAACAAATGCCTATATGTGTTTCATGGGAAGCTTGTGGTTGTGTAACCTGATGCCATATAAGGACACATTACAAATCAGTTATTTGTGGCTCATGCAGAGCATTTCCTGACACAAATGCTAATAGTCTCACAGTGGTGCTGCTGAACATCTCAACAATCCTTGGGTGTAGCAACACAACTGCACATACAATGAATTTCACAAGGTTGTAATTGAATCAAAATGTGTGATATGCTTGTGTATATCACAGCATTACAACATGTGGATGAAACAAGAATTATGTGCTCATGTAATCAGTATGAATTTATATTGATGTATGTCACACAGCATTTAATGATGGTGGGTAGACACATGCACAGCTGTGCCATAATGCAAAGTGTCACTGTGATGGTAAAATGAGAACTGTGTAGAATGTTGACCTGCTGTACTACAACAACACGTCTTAATAAGCCAACAATATACATAAAAGTTTATCATACCATGTCAACAGTTCTCAGGAGGCATATTACTACAGCTGCTATAGAAGAAGCATGTAATGAAATGGCAGCAACAGTGAGCAATACATTAGCTAACATCACAGACTGTAATACCCTCTTGTTGGCATACTGTACATCCACACCTTAACATAGCACAAGTCAATGACAGCAACACTGACATGGCACATGTTCATAGGGTCATAAAACATTATTAAGTTAACAGCCAAAATCACATAAAATACTAGCCATTCTTATACTATTTAAAACAAACTCCCTATGTCTATATGATGGCAGATAGCAAGATTATATGTGTGTATGTGTGTATTTGGTGGATTGCATTATATACTGCCACTGTCCATATGTGACACGTACCACACCATGACAGAATTAGCAATCACACACACAGTGGTCTGGAGATGGCTTACAGAGACTCATGAAAGGACTTTGCTTCATGATGTTTCTATGCATATTTGACATGAAGACATTCTCCACTCCACTGCAGGAAGGATGTCATGTAGTCTGAGGAAAAAGAATGTGGTAAAAGCATGGGCCCATGTTAAAGGTTCTCCTAAGTGGTAGTGAAAATAAAAGTTATTCAAAAGATCATACAGTGACTATAATGTACCACCAACCACACACACAGCAGTAGATCTGGTCTGATTTGAACATTACACCTGTTTAAATATAGAAGATGGATGCCATGCAATGTAACACTAGCACCACCAGATATGTCTGACTTTAACACTTTCATGTTGCACTTTATGGAGTATGATAGCATCATTATATGCTGAGAAGAACATGTTAGGAGGAGTGTCGGACATGGATGTGGAGTTACATCTCAGGGCAAAATTGTCTCAAAAGAGACATTTGGATGCATACACACTCAAGCTGCCTGATTCAAACCCTTATACATCTAGGTAAAGAAGCTTGAGAGCACAGTACTTAATGTTACTGCATAGCACAAGTTTCTTTTGAATACTGTCAGAGTGCATGTTATACAGGATGACACCATCAGTGTATGATACAAGAAGCTGTTTGGAGGAGTGTCTGATATAGCTGTGGACTCACAAATTGTCACCATACTGATTGTTGAATGCACACACAAACCAGTTAACTGCAGTGAGACTAGAACCCCTACCTAAATATCTACAGAGAACAGTACTCAACACAAGCAACACAGCACAAGTCTACCTTTCATAATGTCAGACAACACTTTATAGCTGATTAAATCAGCAGTGTCTTTTGAGGAAAAAGATGGTAGGAGTGTCTCACATGCTGTTCTAAAAGGATCTGTTGAATGTGAAGCAAATGAACACAAACGCACACCAGTTAACTGCAGTGAGAGTAGAACCCCTTCCTAAATATCTACAGAGCACAGTACTTAATGCAAGTGCCACGGCACAAGTCTGCCTTTTGCTGTCTCAGACAACACTTTACAGCTGATAACATTGGCAGTGTCTGTTGAGAAAAACATGGTAGTAGGAGTGTCCCACATGCTGTTTTAAAACAGCCTCTTGAATGTGAATTTAAACATACATCAGTGGACTGCAGTGAGAGTAGAACCCCTACCTAACTATTTACAAAGCCAAGTACTTGACACAAGCACCACACCACAAGTCTACCTTTTGTAATGTCAGATAACACTTTATAGTTGATGACACCAGCAGTGTATGAGCCGAATTTGTGAGGCCTGTATGAAAGGGATGTGTAGGCATATACAACTGTTGAAATATTTGTTCTCCCTGGAACTGGATTGCTGACATTAGGATACAGACTCATGCTTGCTCTGACTAACATAAACACACACACACACACACACACACACACACACACACACACATTGACTGCAGTGAGATTAAAACCCCTTCTTAACTAGGTACACCAGCTAGAAAACTCAGTACTTAATGCAAGAGCCATGGCACAAGTCTGAACTTTACACTGCTGCTGGATAATTTGTAGTGAATGTGACATTCTTACTGGATGTTTGTGAGAACATGTTGGAAGGTCTGTATGAAATAGCTGGGTAGGCAGGTATGACTGCCAAGATATTAGTCCGGCATGTGGCTGAATTGATGATAGTAGGATACAGACTGATGTCCTCCTAACTATGCACACACGCTTACACATACATGAGATACACACACACACACACACACACACACACACACACACACACACACACACACACACATAATGTGGCTGCTATGGTACTTTAACACACATATGAATATTTTGTTCCCATCAGGACACAGTAGGTAATGATGGCAACACCCCTGAAGTATGTTTTTGCCTTGTCATAGTGGTATTTATATATGATATCCTGTTATTAGAGTGGTGTGGAAAGTGTGCAGTTTGTATTTCTTGTGTTTCAAATGTGCAGGCATAATTTAAAAGACAGCTTCTCAAACTAGATGCAAAAGACTGTCAGGAATTTATGTAGCAGAGCTGAGACATATGTAGTTGTTTCTCATTATGGCTGTGTACATTGCACACATATTGCCACATACAGACACATTTTTTTGTGATTAGCATGGATGCAACTGTGTACGTACATGTGTTCATATTTGTGAAGAATTGCTGTCCACATTAATACATGTATAAGATAATCTGAATGTATATTGTCAGTATAAAGGTTTAGATGATGTAACAATGCAGTATTCCTGTAGTGTAGTTGACATTTGGGAACTAGTACTGACATACCAATTTTCAAGTGCATGGGTGCAGGGCACACATGACTTAGTGTAAAGGTGTTCAGTCAGTAAAATGTGGTTTTACATGGATTTTCATGAGATGAAGAATAACTGGACAATAAACATAAGTAATACATGCTAATCAGCACTTTCCATCACCCACCTCCAAGCAGCTGGTTTGCACAATCAATGACAAAGTGTTTGCACAGCAAGATGCACATTTAATGACAATTACTAGAACTTGAGAAGTACCTATCCATATTGGCTATGATATAAATAGCTCACAGATAATATGGCATTCATAAGTAGTTCATACTGGAAATGTTGTGTCATAACGTTTAGGACAGTAAAAAAGTATTTATATGGCTTTTCCCATTTGCATGTAATTTTGTGATGAGCAGTCTTGGGTCTCTGCTTCATTAAGAAAATTATAAGAGATCCTCTGATTTGCTTTCCTCTGCGCAACCACAGAAAGTAGAGAGGTGCTGCAGTCAGCACTTTGGACAGTACTGAGTGGAAGAAAAACAGCTGCTGCTTAGCTGTTTCTGTGGCAGCAGGTGTAACATCAGTAAGATCTTAATTTGAGCACAGATGATACAGGGTTCGAATGCAGCTCAATCTATTTTTTTAAATATGTATTCATGATGTAATTAAATAATTATATGTGATAATTTTGCACATTGAAAGAGACTGACTACCATACCTCTCACCTTCTTAGAGCAAGAAATCTGGACAAAGCAATAAATAAAAGTGGACAAAGGCCCAAAAATAGGGACAGTTTTTAAATATTGCTCTTACAAGCTTAGAAAGCTAATAGACTAACAGGTTTTGCATTAGCACAAATTTTCTAAAGGGTATGAAGTCTGAAACTCGAATGTAATTATTTTCTAACTTCAATCTTTAATGAGTTGCCACTAATTTGGCAGAAAACTACAATTTTATGAAAAATGGAACAAAAATATGAGGCAAAAATCTGGACATTCTGCAAAAATCTCTACAGTTGAGAGGTATGCTGACTACAGTGAAGTACTGTTTAAAAACATACACTTATCGATTGATTTATGTCAACAGTACACATATGGATTTTCCCATTTATACATTCAGCAGTCTAAATACATTTATATGACAGTTTTAATATGAGTGCCTTTATTCTACTTTAACTGTGTGTTTCCTTAGCGCAGCGGGTAAATCAGTATTGTGCAGAGGTAACCACACCATGCCACAGAATGTGAAGAGACATTTACTGTCGCTCAGTATTGGTGCACGATGCCTAACTTCACGCAAAAGCAGATGACAAAAAATGAAGAACTTTACTGGGGACTTATTATCTATGTGTGTGGTGTGTGATTCTATTTTTTGACCAGATTAAAGGTATGAAAATGGGGTAGATAGGAAAGTGGTACGATAGGGGGCAAACAAGGAAAGAACAAAGGGAAAGCAATATAGGAATGTGCAGGAAGGAATATGAAAGATCCATAGCTATTCACTTCTTCAGCGGTGTAACATGAACATGGGTAGAATATTGGATGAATTTGAACTATCACCTCAACAGAGATGGGTGACAACAATGCAGTAATGTTGTATAGCCAATTGGACCGAATCAAATGTATCAAGAAGACATATGTAAAGTGGAGAGGTATATATGGGCTGATATTTTTTGGGGGGACAGGTGTCCATTTTTGTGTTTTTATTTCATTAACAGAGGAATGTTGGCTAAGGGACATAGATATGTCAGAGTCAGGTAAGTAGGGTAGGTGAGGAAGCAGCTGCATGCAAACAGGACAAACAAGACAAGAGACAGGGATGGTGAGGGACACAACAGGTTGGGGACACCATGATTGGGGATAGGGATGGGACATAGTATGCTCTCATTCCTGAACTTGCTGTTACAGTGCTTGATGTTTTCTTTTGCCCAGCATTCCAGTGAGCATCTTCTCCATCTGGCTGAGGTGTGAACCAGTTGTTCTTTCCACATCTGCATGCACCATACCTGGCATCTCCTGGCAGGTGACAAAAGCACCATCTCTGTCTATACTCCCAGAGAGTACCACTGCACCATCTGATGGGGTTATGCCAAATGATATAGAGGGCCTGGGTAGTGCAGGGGCTGCAGAGGCAGTACTGCCAGGTTGGGTTCCAGAAGTGCTGGGCATCAGTGTAGCAGATGTTGGAGGGGTGGCAGGCTGAGCTGCACTGGTTGGCCTACCTCCCTGTGCTGGAAATCATTTTGTCAGTTGTCAGAAATTGATGACATCAGAATGTTATGACCACACATATAAAAAAGACAGATAAGGGATGGGGTAAGAGAGAAAAAAAGAAAAAGATCATTAAAAGCATCACATGTCACATTCAATAAATTTGTACAATATATGTGATACATTTACTTTTACATTAACTATACTTTTAAACATCTACAAACAAAAAAATAACCACACCAGCACACTTTTTTAGGGATTCCAAAAAAATACTTTATTGTCCGCTTTCATCCAGAAAGGACTTCGTCAGAACATACAACTGTATCAACCAACCTGTTTTTATACTCAAACTATACAATTAATCAATAAAACAATTAATTAATTACTAATTACATTATAATATCTCTGACATACACCCCCCACACACACACACACACACATACACACACACACACACACACTCAACAAATAACCCGTATGTGTGTTTGTGTGCATGTGTCCATGTTTATGTGTGTAGTTATCCAATTTAGTAGTTCATCTGGCCTTATCCAGTTTAGGGCTCGATGTGTGCTTATCTAGTTTAGTGGTCCATGTGTGCAAATCATATTTCTATTACAAATGGTTGCTACAATACAAATATTTCCCTTACCCTGAGCTACAAGAGTCCAATAGCTGATAGTTTTCATCAAAAGTCTATTATGCTGTGCTGTTTTCAAGAAATAAATAGCTACCTATAAATATACAATACCTGGAGAAGACATGTAATCCATTTAATAAATGTTCACCAAACAAATGACCAGTAGCCGGTTAGTAGAGAGCTGAGTGTAGAAGAACCATTTCATGCACAAAATTATATTGCAAAAGTGATAACTGTTGCCACCTACCCCATGGTATAAGGATATATTCGGATATATCCTTATACTATGGCTAATGAAAGCACAGACATTTACTACAAGAAATGTGGGTGAACAAAACCATTTCCAGAGGGAAATAACTGAGTAAAAGGTTGACAGGAAAGACCACTAAATACTTTAAGTTCCACAGGTGATGGCTGAAAAGTTTCATATTTCAAGTGGAATGGCACATCAGATTTTTGACAAAAGAAGAATGAATAAGCAAATTCATATTACATCACTGTGTAAAAGACCCTGGTATAGAAGTATCCCCAGTGTAGGACATGACGATTCCAAGCCTACTGACGAGCCATAGAGGTTACAGTTTGAGTCTGATATTGGTTTTGTGACAATGATGAAATACACAGCTAAATGAATATGTGCAACTGCATCAGATGGTTACATTAGTTAAATTAACTGTGAATAAAATGTCCTGAATAACAGCCTATTAAAGCAAATACACAATAAAAATCACCTACAAGAACTATCTCAGAATTTACAGTCATTTAATTCCAATTTAATATATTTGGAAGGACAAACATAGTTTTCAAAATAAGTAAATATACCTTACTACTAATTTTTGACACGATCCTGGTGTGAAATTTTGCAATATGTTGGCAACAATGTAACTGTTCTTTCAAAAGAGAAATGTAGGGCATTAATGAAGTTGCACTAAAGCTGTATTGAAAAAATATAAGCAATTTAAAAGATAAAAGTAAGAGAAGTTACACTGTACTTGCCATTTTCATAAATATAGAACTTCAAAATAAGTGTGTACAACTGTATATAAGAAAATTGTACATTTGCTACTAAGGAGATGTACTGCAGTTTGAAAGTGAAACTAACTGCACTATGTTCGTATCTTGCAAAACCTGAAGCCTAATGCTCCTTGAAGATGCTACTCTAAGTCCAAGGATAGTACCTTACATGGCACTAACCCCTAAAAGTATGTAATTGTGTGAAGAAAGAACCATCTAAAATTCAAAACTAAAACCAATAGGAAACACAACCTGGGGCTCATATTAATAAGGCAAGAAAGAGAGAGAGAGAGAGAGAGAGGCAGCTAAAGAGCTGATGCATTTTCCTGCTAGAGCTTGCATAGAAAGACTTGATGATGTCTATATAAACTTTCCAAATTCTGTTCTGATATTGAAAGCTAGTGATGATAAGACACTGGATATCTTTATGTAAAATTAATTAGAGTCTATATTAGCTGGCAGTTGCTGAATTATGCCACCTAAATGTTCAGAACATTTATTTTAAGTTTCTTATCTCTATTATTATTACGTGTATATTTCATTTTCAAGTGGAATGATTTATTGCTATTCTTTTTTGCATATTTAATTTTCAGATGGAATGCTTTAGTCAAGAAAGAACTTTGTTATTCAATTGTAAATGCCTTTGACTGGCGCTTTATTTATTTGCAGCTTAAGTGTATGTATAATGAATATAGTGTACTGACCAATATTCAGTATTTGCCTATAGTGGAGTGACTGTTCAAAGCTAAATGTTACCATTCAAATATTTAAAGATCTCTTAAGGTCATCTTATCTTAAGGGTAAACAGTAATTTCTGTGCTTCATTTTGACAGGATGGTGTGGTATTCCTGTAAGCTAGAGGAGAAGAGGCTGTTTGTACTGGAAAGCTACTATATAGCACCTTTTTGGAAAATAGTGTGTGTGTGTGTGTGTGTGTGTGTGTGTGTGTGTGTGTGTGTGTGTGTGTGTGTGTGTGTCTGTGTGTGTGTGTGTGTGTCTGTGTGCGTGTGTGTGTGTGCATATGTGCACGCGTGCAAAACTATTTTGGGCAAATTTCAATTACTTTCGGTATACTGTAAGATACCATTCTCAGTCTAGGGTGTATAAAAATCTGTAGGGCCAGGGAGTGTAACTTTCTAATTTATAGCTGTACAGTGCAAAGCTTATTTGGGTATTAAAGTTGTTAGCTATTAGCTGAGGCCAGCAATGTAATGCACATTTATTGTACACTCTTAAGGCTAATTTAATCTCTTGCATATTTACTGGCTTGCACCTGTGTAGATTGAGAAACAATACCGTTTGCTACATATTATTCGGTGCCATGGGGTGCAGATTTAAAGCCCAGCCAATCACACCCAGGGTAACATTCAAGTGGAAACTCTACCATGTTTTGAGTCTTAGAACTTCAAAACACAGAATTCTAAGATCAAGTATACAAACTTATTGGGTGATGCTTCTTATCTGCAAGTTGCGGCTACACTGGAATAAGAATAACTGGAGATGCTGGGAAGTAGTTTGCTGTACAGAAGTTGTAAAAGCCCAAATCCTCATCCCAAAAATAGCTGCTGAAAATTTATTTTCAAGTTTTTTTGTTTGCTTGTTCACATGTTCAACTTCAGATTTCTGCATTTCATAATTCTGGCACTTGATATATGATATCATAGCTTAACAAATGCAACCCTGTATGGGTACCACTTGTGGTTGATAATGTGATGTGCTAACATAACTGATAAAAACATAGCAGAACCCTTAATTTATCTGTTGTGTCCATCAGCTCTCAAGGATTTGTGGACAATATGTATTTTATTTTTAAAGACCACATGCAATTTGTTTTAAAGATTTGAGTATTTATTGCTATTCATTTTTAGACATCTCAGTAGTCTATCACATGTCATTAGGATCTTAGAGAAAATTGTGTGTACTAGTGACCACTAGAATAACTTGTTGGGTACCAGGGCACATGAATGCAGGGGAACATCTCTGGGCAGTAGTGTTATCAGTAGATAGTTTTACCATTTAACCAGCTCTGTGGTACACAATGCTAAAGCCAGAGCCTTCTTGAGGGGAAGAATGTGAGCAGATGATATTGATTTGCCAATTACAGAGGGGGTATCGGCATAATCTTGACCCAGGAATGTCATCTGGGGGAAGTTTCAGAATTACACCTCCAAACAACAATGGACTAGAAGAATTCAAGCTCAGCAAGGGGAAAGCATGTATTCTACATGAGCTGCTGGTAGGGGGAAACTCACACCCATGTGAAGCTCATTCTAGTAGGTCCACACCATCCTGAATGACCCACAAAGGGAGAAGACGGAACATACAAAGAAAAATCCAAGCCACCATGGATAGAGTAGTGGGCAAGGTGTGGAGGAAACAAGAAAACATTTGCTTATTTTTTTGTTGTTGTTGTCTACATTTGCTGATTTCTTTGAGCTATTTCAGCAAGTGTTCTTGCTCAGGGTCTGGGCTCACCCAGACTGAACAGTGTCTTAATCTGTAACAAGGAATCAAGGGATTCAAATAACAGGTGATGATGTCAGAATGGCACAAGGTGTATGTGTGTGTGTGTGTGTGTGTGTGTGTGTGTGTGTGTGTGTGTGTGTGTGTGTGTGTGTGTGTGTGTGTGTGTGTGTGTGTGTGTGTGTGTGTGTGTGTGTGTGTGTGTGTGTGTGTGTGTGTGTGTGTTAGTGTGCCTGTGCCTGGTGTATATGTGTTGATGCACAGGATTGGTGATATCAGCATTATAATCCCAATGAAGGGAACATATCTGCTGTTCCAGATTAGGTAGAGCCCATACTTTCTGTTTTTAGGCACCATTAGGCAGTTTTATGTCTGTAAATGCTTTTGATTCTGAGTACTGGAAAAAAACAAGTAAGGTAGCCTGTAGCTTTCAGTCAAGTATTTAACTGATTTATCATATCTCCAATTGTATTAGTTTCAGTAGAAAATAATTTTTGGATTACTGATACTGGCTTCAGAAAACATAATCAAATCTTATCCAACACTATTAGTGTCAGACATCAAAAGCAGGTAATCCAAGCATGAAAAAAATCTTTATCATCTGGAACAAATTTTCAAATCCAAGTATCCTATAAAGTGTGCCGGTTATAAAAGAATACAAGTCTACTTGGATGAATTTGAAATTGCATTAAGTAATCCACTGAAGTAAAAAGCCATCACTGATCACAGGCTGTTAAGATCTATTATTATTATTATCACCCCACAGTATTAACTTCCAAAGCTGTTTAGTATATATTATACAATAGCCACTTGGTCTGTTGGTTGATATTTTCTGTGAAGCCGAACACAGGCAGGTAGTACTAAAAACAAATGTCTTTGAGAAAAAAATATGCAGATCATAAAATAACAAAAACAATTAGTATGATTTTTGAACAAGGAAGCATCAAAGCTTTAGGGAAAATGTAATAACAAAACACTAAAAAAGAAGGGCAACAGTACTGATAGAAGAAATACGCAGAAAATATATAAAAAAAGATTCCAAATGATGAAAAGATTGCCAGGTCTGTGAAAAAGGGAGAGAAGAACTTCTACAACACTTGACATGCATGTTTGGCCTCAGGTATAAGAAAACTCGTGAATCACCAGTGAAGGAAATCATTTTAGGTTATCTATAAATCAGTAAATCACAAAGCCCTGAGCAACACGGATTTAAAATTTAGCAGCTATTTGTTAACTAGTTAACCATGACATCTAAATAGATAAACCTTCTTCAGTTATGTTACAAACCTGGGCGGAAACCCTCAGATATGTGCAGAGTTAGTTCATAACGGCAAAAAATACACTGAACCCACAGATATTGCCAACATACTGGCAGACAGGTTCAGTGCAAATTTCTCCCCTCCCTCTCCCCCAAAAGATGAAATAAATATCTCAGCTGAATACAACCTCCCTGAAATCTCAGATGTCCAGGTGAGAGCTGCCCTCAGCAAAGCTAAAAATACAGCATCCATGGGACCTGACGGTGTCCCGGGTTGCGTGCTACGTGAACTCCTAGAGGAGCTAAACCTGCACATAAGAACGCTGTTTAATCTTAGCCTTACTACAGGATACATCCCTGAACACTGGTGTACAGCTACAGTGGTCCCACACCACAAAGGTGGCACCTCTACAGACCCTGGAAACTACCGCCCCATAAGCTTGACCAGCCTGGTCTGCAAAGCTATGGAAAGGATCATTATGGAACTCATAAACAAGGACATCGGGGACCTACAGACAATTGACCCTACCTAGTTTGGCTTTGTAAAGGGCAGATCCTGTCTTTTGAACCTGGTGGACTTTTTTGAAACAGTCACTAGAGCCATCGATGAAGGCAAAACAGTTCATACAGCCTACCTGGATCTGGCAAAGGCCTTCGACACAATTCCCCACTCAGGCATCATAGACAAGCTCAACAGCTTAAATGTAAACCCATTTGTCACAAGATGGGTTGCAAACTGACTAAAGGACAGAACCCACAAAGTCAGAATAGCTGGAGCTATGTCAGACTCTAAGCCAGTCGCAAGTGGAGTCCCACAGGGCTCTGTCTTGGGACCCCTCTTGTTCGGCATTTATTTCTCAGATGTACAGGCAAACATAGGGGGGTTGTGGCTGACAAAGTTCACAGACGACTGCAAACTAGGTGCCATAGTCAACACACCAGCTGACACATGCATCCTCCAGAAGGGCCTCACAGAAACAGACGACTGGTGCCAGAGTCATGGCCTTAAACTAAATTCCAAAAATGTATAGTCATCCCCTTTGGAAAAAACAAAGTACCCACAAATTACCACATAGGTGGTAATCCATTAAAAGTAATCAGAGACCTGGGGACCCAAGTTGACAGTGACCTCTCATTTGACATCCACATCACCAAAGTGGTTAGAAAGACCTTCTACCTTGCCCACCTTATCATGAAGGGATTCACATCCAGATCAAAGGATGTTATTCTACCCTTATATTCCTCCCTTATCAGGCCTATGATTGAGTACAATGCCCCATTTGGTATGTACTTCACCCGGCACCTGCAACAGCTGGAGAGACCCCAAAAGTACCTTACCAAGAGGATCAAGGGTCTCCAGCATATGTCATATGCTGCCAGACTGAAAAGCTCCAGCTCTATTCAGTAGCATACCACCTGCTCAGAGGTGATCTGTGCCTTACGTACAAGGCCATGTCCAATTCAGAATTAATGGATATGCTCCACCTCAAAAAAATCCAAATCCATCATAGCCCCGAGAGCTAAAGATCTAAACCTCAGCACAAATATGAATAGGACATGCTGGAGGGACAGATTCATAACCCAGAGGCTTCCTGCACTCTGGAACAGGATACCAGTCCATGTTAGGCAGAGCCCCTCACTGACTCTCTTCAAGAGAAATCTGGACGAATGGATGGGTGATCGTAGGTTTACCCCGGGGGTCATCTCTGTGTCATTGCTAGATAGAGGCACAGTAAACTAAATTTAATTTAAATTGTACACTTTTGTATCATTACATGAGGTGGCGAAAGCCACATACACTTTGGCTAGGCTTATAAATGCCCTAGGGCAGATAGCCTAGTACTATACTATGAAACTATGAAACCATCTAAGATTTATATGCAAGCATAATTGTTATCGCTCTGTTAGCATTGATATACTAGTAGATACCTTCCCCACTCAACTTGGCTAGTTGAAGGAATACATCAGAGGGGCTTTAATTGACTAAGGGTTCTGGAAACCTGCTATTCGTAGCTAGGATAGTCATACTTTTTAACATAACTAGCACTGTGCACGTGGAACGCTATAAGTGTCCCAGTCACCTTGTTCTGCTAATGGCATACTTTATTAGGATGAAATTGTTTTATCACTGAACTTTTTATATTAATTCTACATCTAATACTGAATTTACTTAGCCTAGATCACCCTTAGTAATGCCCTTTGACTTTACATGTTTTTGTCTTTTTCTGTCGTATCCGTTAACCTCTTTTTAAATAAAACGGATCTTCCTTTCCAGCTTAAACAGAGTTAGTGTTGTTTCTGCTGGAGCTGTTGTAAGTGGCTTACCTGTATTATATTCCATTACATTTACTTGCCCCTGAAGCGACTCTATTATTACCGAGTGCTATCTCTGCCTGTACATGCAGAATATTGTGCATTAGGCATTACCCAATTTCTGCTCTAGAAACACTCTTAGGGAATTATACATAGCATCTAAACAACTACTTCCATAATGTTTAAAAGTACCATACCCTCGCAAACATAGATAGCGACATGCAAGTTGGCTGCTGTATGACTTATCACTGCCTTATACTGTTGAACACAATTTCAGACACAGTTTACTTTAGATAATATCCAACTGTTAACCCTCTGTTAAGACAAGTTGCCTGCTAAGAGAAGCTAACGCAGCTCTTTCCAACCTAGATATATGTATGTTTTTTAGTAAAGTTATTACAATTATAGCTGTACCTGTGTTATTTACTGTACTCTTTAGATGATTTAAGACAATTTAAGTATTTTTATGTCTAGATAATTTAGACAAATCTGGGTATTTTAATGTTTATGTGTCAACTACATGTAGTTGTAGCTGTATACCTGTTTTCTTATGCCTTCTAATCCTAGTATTATCTATTTCACTATCTTCTCTCATCCCACTTTTACCAGCCTGGTGAACCAGTACATTCCTGTACCTAATACCTGAATTCACCCTCCTGGAAGTCTTTGGAAACTTGTCCAAACTAAGGAATTTCCCACCAGCTCCCTGAGAGGCCAGCTTATTAAGACAGTGAAAGTATGTGCTGCTCTAGATACTAGAACTTTGCACCAATATTTCAGGTCTATGAACCCTGCTATGCTAGGAAAGTTTCCCACTCAGGATAGCCAGCAGCCTACAACCTCCTCTCCAACTATCTTTTTCTGTCTTTTTACCAAATGCTCACATACAGCCTATACTCTCTGTTTTCAAAAGTAGCCCAACTCCCTCTTTCCTTGTAGCCTGCTACCCTTGTATAAGAACAATTTGTTGCAATTAAGTTACTCGCCACTAGGTGGTGCCTTACCATTACCATTCTGTATCTCAATTCACTACAATTATCTCTTTACTCAGACCACCTAACCCTGTTGTTTTTTCAGTTTCTTCTCTACATAGACGTTGTTTTCCACCTCCCACCTTTGTCCTAGAGTACACTTTTTCTACACTCGAACTCTCTGCCATATATACGTTCCTTATACTAGCCTGTTAACTTACCTCTACTTTCTCTCACTTTCAAACTTACCTGCTGAATTCTCCCTTTCTACTGATTGTCTTCTCTAGTAGTCCACTCTCTTGTCTCAACCCGCTCCGTTCGCCCTTCGGGCTCACTCTGCTCCCCTACCCTGCCCCCAATTCCCACCCACCCCCAGTGCTCCTACATTTATACCGCTAGTAAACACACCCCTATCCTGTCCACTCCAATTAGATTGGTAACATCATAAACTCATCCATATCTCTTTATTGTACAACACACCCACTAATTAACTAATCTACCGTCTCCCCTATTTACTTAGTCATACTACTACTCCCCACCTGTACCTATAATTTACTTCTCATCCCTTTGCTCACCTCCGCAATCATTAAAATGTGTACAACTTTCATCCCTTCACAACTTAAACTACTTATCCGCTTATCACTTTTATCTTCTCTTGTAACTACTTACCTCTTAACATCCTACGAATACCCACTTAACTCTACTCTTCCTTTTCCCTCTAAATACACTTCTACACATATATCACCTTTCTCTCCTACCTTCTTAAATCTCACCACTCAGCCTAACTACCTACTAGCCAAATACCACAGACTAGCACACTTCAAGTTAAGCAAAATAAAAACTAGGAAACTATTTGACTGTTTTTACAAACTTCTCCAACTAAAATATTTTAAACTCCTCCACTCACTATTGGATGGAGATATTCATCCTAACCCTGGCCCACACCATACCAATACCAATGCCTACATGAAACAAGACAAAACTACTTCTCTGTCATCTTCCATACCTACCAACTCTCTCTCTATTGCCCATCTCAAAATACGAAGTATTTGTAACAAAATTACTCAAGTCCATGCCCTTCTAGATGTCCATCAATTTGATATTTTATGTTTAACTGAAATGTGGCTTAAGCCTACCATTAAAGACAATGAAATCACTCCACCCAGGTATAACATCATTAGACTTGACCGCACTACCAAAAAGGGAGGAGGGGTAGCAATTCTCTATAAAACACAATTCCAGGTTAGTACTATAAATCTGACTTGTACCCTAGATAATAATGCTGAAGTAATCAGCTCCAAACTTCAAGTCAACACTAGTAAAGCCATAAATATCATTTGTGCATATCTCCCTCCAAGAAATAGCATTAACACTCTCGAATGTATCCTTAGTTCACTCTCCACCAATCTCCCTCAAGAAACATTAGTCCTAGGCGACTTCATCATTGATTGGTATTCCTGTAACAATACAAACCTCACCTCCCATATAAATCTATATGGCTTCATACAACTCATTAATAGTCCTACTAGAACTAATAAAACCAACAATAATGAAACCATCTTAGACTGGATCCTTGCTAATACTCCCCAACAAACCTACCAATCAGGTACCCTACCAGATGACATAAGCGACCACTCACTAACATATGTCATTAGACATAAAACCAACCTAATCTTACCTACTACCTACAGAACACTACGCTCAAAAAAGCAATTTAACGTTGAACATTTTCAAGCTGAGTTAAGACTATGTAATTGGTCCCCACTAAAATATCTCCCACTTAATGAAGCAGTAGAATACTTCAGTTCCACATTCTTATCTATCCTTGATCACCATGCCCCTAGTCGTACTATTAGAACCAAGGCTAAAGTAGCTCCCTGGCTGACCAACAATACTAGGCAAAAAATCATTCTCAGAAACAAATCTTGGGCTAAATGGCGTACCACAAAGAATCTAACTGACCGCCAATACTTCAAGGAGCTTAGAAACAGTACAAAAAAAGCCATCCTGACAGACAAAAAAACTATTACCTTCAATTACAACAAACCTCCAAAAATGAACCTAAAAAATTCTGGGCCAGTATTAATAATCTTTTATCCCCAGGTCAGTCTATCACACCGAACCCTCAAGACTCTAACCCAGACAATCCCACACAAATAGCCAATGACTTTAATTCTTTCTTCTTGCTAGTCACCTATCCCCTGACACCTCTAAGCTACTCTTACCTACTGGTAATACTCCTCCTTCCCTTCACTTACAACCTGTATCTAACTCCTTTGTCTCATCACTGCTCCAAAAACTAAAACCTACCACCCCCTCCTAAGACAAACTTCCTGCAGAATTCTTGCAAATAGGAGCCAAAGCCACTGCCTATCCCATTTCTATTCTGATAAATAGATCTATAAATGAAGGAATTTTCCCTTCTATCTGGAAGATATCTCACATCATCCCACTACACAAAGGGGGAACTCTAATGACTTCTCAAACTTTCGCCCCATAGCACTTCTATCACCTCTAGCTAAAATTATGGAAAAATGTATCCATAAACAACTACTTAACCACCTTCTCCATAACAACCTACTTGCTAACTGTCAGCATGGATTCAGACCTTCCCACAGTACTACCACTGCTTTACTCTCCTTTACCAACCCCATCAACTACAACCGCAACAACAATTGTCTATCATCTTCAGTCTTCATTGACTTACCTAAAGCTTTCTACATGGTCAATCATAAACTTCTTCTGCACATACTAAAATCTCTCTCACTTGATACCCCTTCCTTAACTTGGTTTACATCTTACCTAGAAAACCGTCAGCAGGCAGTAATCTGGAAAAATTCACTATCTAATCTCCTTCCTACCTCTTAGGTGTACCTCAAGGCTCTATCCTAGGCCCCCTTCTATTTTCTCTCTTTATTAATGACCTCCAATCAGCTATCCCTAACACTACCTGCATACAATATGCAGATGATTCTACTATAATCTGTAGTGCTACCTCTCAAACTGAACTTCAGTCTCTTACCCAAAAAGCCTTTACCACTGTTGAACAATGGTTCTCAGACCATTGCCTTCTCCTCAACCCCAAGAAAACTAAACTGTTACTGTTCTCACCTACCCGTAAATCTACCCCACTTAACTTCACTCTCACTTCCACTGATGGCACTCTCATTTCTCCAGATTCAACTACAAAACTACTAGGAATAACTGTTGACAATAATCTAAGCTTTGACTCTCACATCAACAACACAATAAAATTAGTTAACAAAAAAATTGGATCTCTTTACAGAATTAAACCCTTCCTTACACCTGAAACAAAAACCACCTTAGCCAGATCTCATCTTATCTCTACTCTTCTATATGCCTCCCCCATTTACACTAATCTCTTCAAAAACAACCTCAAGAAACTTGCTACATCTTACTATAATATTGCTAGATTTGCTACAGGATCCCAGTTTAGAACTCACCACTGCTTGAACCTAAGACAACTAGGTTGGCTTGAACTTCCCAACAAACTAATGCTTCAACAACTCTTAATAGCTCACAAAATTCTATATCAACCAACTAAAATACCAATACTCTCTAACCTCATTTCACCATACAATAACATGAAACACCTACGTTCTTCAAACAAACTACTGATTTATACTCTTGAACTGAATAACTCTGCAGGTGACTGCCTCTTTTCCAAAATGTGGAACAAACTACCCTCTGATATCTCATCTTTGTCCGCACTACCACTTTTTAAAAGACAACTGAAAATGCATCTCAATAATCACTGGCTTTGCTCCTGTACCAACCCAGATTAACTTTCCTTCTTCCTCTCTCTCTTTTCTTCTACTATAATTACTTTCATTCTCTTCTCCCTATATCTTTGACAGCTATCCCTTTACATAACATCTATGTAGATAAATGTTATCTCATATATACTGTATGACCATCGTAAAAAAAAAAAAAAAAAACTTTTTATTTCATTTTTTAAAACATTTTATTACTTCTCTTTTGTTTTTGCTCCTATCATATTTGTATATTACATATATTAACTAACTCTGTTTTGCCTATTGTATTGTATTGCCTATTGCTGTTTAAACTTGTAATAACCATTGGAGCTTTTCTCCCCGGGCCTCTACTGAAAATGGACATATATCCAGTTGGACTAGCCCGGTCAACAAATGTAAAATAAATAAAATAAAATAATAAAATTAGAACAAAACATGGTGGTAAGCATGAATTTGCTTAAACAAGTTGTTTACATAGTACCACATTGAAAGTTACTGAACAAATTAAGTAGACTTGGAGCGGGTCCTAGGATGGAACTAAGTCTTATTAAAACATTGGATGGACAATCTACATAGGGTTATACAAGACTGAATTAATGAATATGAAAGGATTGTTGTGAAATAGCAACCAGGTAGGTTGTTTCCAGTGAATTTAAGTGGCACTGCAGAAGTCTAGAAGGAAAGTTGTCTTTTGTCAGTGATATAGGTTTAAATATCAGGAGTGCTACCCAAGTGTAGAAGTAAAGGAAATAGACTTAAAAAGACAGAAATAATGGCTTAAAACATTAAACATGTAATTCAAAGACAAACGAATACTACATCTGAGAATCAGCAACTCAACAAAGGAATATATAGTCTGAAATGAGGCTTTATCAGACACTAACAATGGATTATAGGTAAGCAAGCAATGTAGAAAAGCAGCAAGCAAGTAGCTTACTGAGTCATATAAGAAAAGACAAGAAGTTATATCTATTATTTCTTTACCTTGACAGCTGCTAAGTACTTGCAGTTCTCTGTGCACTTAGTCTTTGTAAAGATGCCAACAGACAGAAGTAAAGGGAATGGAAAAAGAAGGCATGTAGTCTACACCAGAATCCACATAAAGAAAGACTGTAACAGGTTAGTATGTGTTGTCTTGAACATGGGAGGAGCATAAATGACAGAATAGAAACAGTTAGATTATCTGACATGAATCCAGATAGTACAACTGCATACCATGTTAAAATGATGTATAAGAACAAGAGGAAAAATAATACACACAGTGGTGACAACAGGAAAATAAGGAAACATTACTTCATGCTATGAGTGGTAGATGAGTGAGGAAGATGAGACAACTCTTGGCTAAGAAGGATCTGCAGTTTTCTGTGTAGAAGAACATGTGTGGACAATGTGAAGCAAACAGTCGTATCTGCCATCAAACATCCGTGGTGCTACATTTCCTTAGAATGGTCATCATTGCACACTGCAGATATTCATGTAAGTATTTTGATTTCAGATATCCAAAATAAATATTATTCCTGCTCATATTTTCTGCTTATCAGTTAGGATATCCTTATATTATTAGTGAATTATAACATTATTCAATGTCCAGTACTGAAGCAGTTTTCTAAAGCCAGTGTAGGGCACAGGTCAGTAGCAGTATGCAGCCTCTTTAGAAGGGCTGGATTAAAAGGAGGAAAAGTCACTCACTGATGTAGGTCCACCCTTACCAAAAAAAGTGCATCATCTCACATATGTATTGTACTGCTGCTCTTAGGAATGCCTAGTGAGGCTTGCCATGATGGCAGCAAACTAACTAGTAGATGATTAACACACAAAAAAACAATAGTTAAACTTGCTTTCCTCAATCCTGCAAGTGGTTACATAGCCCTGAGATTGGCTAGGTCAAAACAAAAGTAAACTGCTAAACATTTTTTTTCAATGAAACCTCTAGTAAACCAATTGAACCAGATGCCTTTATCTAAAATTCTGTGCCTTTACCATCTTTCCTTGTGGCTGCTGTAACTGGTGAAAAAAGGGGAAAGAAAGACTGTCATATAATGCCAAGATATACAAGGAGTTCCTGGAATTTAAAGTCATCAGATTGAAACAGTATCAACGACTGAAGGACACATTTACTAAACATACACAGATATTAGATGAGTTTGAATGAATTACTATTAACCAAGAGAGTAAAGTGAAGATGCTGGAGATTCAAAATTATGTTCGTCTGATAAAAAAGCAGTCCTTCTTGCAGCATACTGACAATACTTAAAACTGAAACAGTTTTCTCAATCTGTTGATCTTTGCTATAGCATAAGAGAATGAAAGGCAGGGTATGATGACCTTCCTACAGTGATGGCTGCACAAACTGGCATGAAGAGATCTGGGTCCACGGCAACTAAGAGAAGGCAGCAGTGACATCCACTAAACAGGATCTAAGTCAGTGAACCCCAGCCTTATCATCACAAGATTTCTATCCTCTAAAGTCTCAGCAAGAAGAGGAACTTTTAAAGGCTATCTGGACAGCAGCTCCATAACCTTCTAAGAAGATAAGACTAGCATTTGAGAGGGACTATTCTCAAATATTCATTGATCAAAGAAAATTGGTTTTCTGTTTGTTGATCACCTGAGTAAACAGTAAATCAAAATCTTGTATCCACATAGTCTGAAGATCCACACCAGGAAAGGAACTCAAGAATTATATGAACCATGACAAGGCTTAGAAAATGCTAGCTGAACATGGCTTATTTTCAGGAGACAGGCAACTGGAATAGAGGGACAACAAAGGAATCCAATGTGCTAAAACAGACCTCCTAGGACTCTGGCTAATGCACCTTTATCTCATAGACAACTGAAGCTAATGAAAACCGTGATGTTGAGCTGAAATCCTTTCAGCAAACAAATATCTGAAGCACAGTAACTATGGGTAAGTCTAATGAGTGTATTTGGACACTAGTCTGACTGATGTCAAAGACCTGTGATTGTGGACACATGGACATCAACACATGGTCAATTGATATTTCTTCTGTAACATGTGACAGGTAGGAATCTTAAAATGCAGCTCTTTACTCTATGCTCCAAGGAGACACCTGAAACCATCTTTATGTTTGATTTAGTCATTTTCTTTTCCTATTTTGTTACCAAATATGTGTAAGTTGATACAGTCTTTTTGTGGTTTTACATGGAGTTTCTTCTGACTCAGCAATGGTGGGATGGCAATATGGCAGAAAAGTAAAGGTAAGGGGCATTGAGTTTACACAGACATATGTCTGAAGCAGCATGTGATGCCACTGCACTGGTCCAGTAATCAAGGACCCTCAATCCTCATCACTACCACCAGTGAAAGAAATACATATTGGGAGGATGACAAGTATACGCACACTAAAGCACAATTTTTCTTAAGAGCACACAGAGATCACAGTCAGTTTGGGGTTGGCTTCTCCCTCTTTCTCCATATCCCCAAAAACACTCCCTACTGGCATAGCTATAGAGTTGAGTCCTTAGCCAGGGTTCCAAGCCAAGTCCTCCCAGCACTCTCTCTGTCCAACCAGTGCTTTGTGTCCCTGCCCAAGTAGCTGACAAACACACACACACACACAAACACACACACACACACACACACACACACACACACACACACACACACACACACACACACACACACACACACACACACACACACACACACACACACACACACACACACTGAGATTTGATTTATACAGAAAAACATACCTGGGAAAGGCTGGCACATGTTTACTAGCTATGCTCCCTTCTGCCCGGACCATAAGGTAGTTGGCACTGCCACCAGAACCCCTTATCAGCTATTTTAAAGCCCTTCGCAAAGGGTGACCAAGCTTACTGTGCAATGTTACTATTATCCAAATGGTAAGTGTGACCAAGACCAAGGCTATTTAGGAGTGGCCTAAACTGTCACCAAATATATATGCAAGTACTTTAAGAGCTTAAATATCTCTAAACAAACCAGCCACAATTAAAAGGTTTAAATATATTTAATAATAAATAATAAAAGAACAAGACAATATTGAATAACTCAGCGCAGTGACTACAGAGTTCAGAATCACAGGAAATATTTTAAAACAACATTTCAGGACAGTCTCAAATAAATACAGAAAACATCTAAACTAATCTTACTATATTCCTATCTATCTCTAAGAGAAATCATTGTAATCTAGTTACTTACTATTAGCAAGTGCTGATGAGAGGATGTTGTCAGATCCAAAGACAAATACAAAATGCACAGACTCACTCTCTGAAATAGTTCTTAAATTAATAATACACATTACTGCTGGGTTAGCCATGATGACATCACTTGCCTTTGTCACCTGCCTTCAGTTCCCAGGCTAACAGAAACTTAGAATTTAGCACCTCTGTGTCAGAGGTACATATCGCTCAGAAGTTTGCCTAGAACTGGAAGTCATAAAACAGTTAAACACTTTCACATTTGAAACCTAGTCATTATTTCTGATTCAAGACAATAGAAAAACCTCCAACTCTAGACAATGTGTCTGCTCTGAGATGAAACAGACTTAACAGAATCGTAAAATAATTTCCACTTCTTTTCTTGAGGTTTTGCAAGTCAACTCTGTATGTTCCAGCTTCTACCATGAAAACACACATTTGCACAGACACATAGTCCATATACATTTCTGTTCTTTTCCAGTAGGGTACACTGTGGTTACATTCTTGAAGACCAGTACCTAACATACAGTTCAACACACATTTCTGCACCAGTAGTTTAATATACACATAACATATAGTTCTCTTATATTTGTAAGACAAGCCTTTGGATCATATTAATATCCACAAATGACATATGATTATTTACAAAATTACAGATAGTTGGGCTGGCAGTCTCACACAACACTCAGACTTATAAGAAGAATCCAAAAGGTGTGTGAAGATGTATCAAATAGTGTCTGGCTTGAGATTAAAAGAACACCGAAAAAAAAACTGTAAGGGAATGAGATGGAAAGATCAATAAGAAAGAGAAGGTAAAACCAGGACATTTATCTTATAATGGTAACATGATATAAATGAGTGACATTTATGCTTAACTCTCAGAATGTTTGCTTATATAATGGAAGAAGGATTCATGCCAACTAAAGGTAATTTCACTGAGTCAAAAACCTCTAAAATGGTTTTGGTGTTTTGGTATTTTGGTGAAAATTATGGTCAGTGGACCGGGACTAAATTGGCTTCATTGAATGTAGATTTCCTGTAAAACTATTTCAGAGATTTGGAACTCATATAACTTATCTTCCTAAAGCTGTCACATTCCCTGTGAGAAGATATCATGCCATAGAGACTAGTCTCCCATGTTATCATTTGCAGCCTAAACAGGGATAAAAGGCTCCTACTGTATATTAACACTACCACATACAGTGAATACATGCCTACAGTGTTTGTGTTTACTGAAGAACAGATAAGAAAATGTCAGAGAATGATGGTATGAGGACATTACCCCACTGTCACTGCAGAATGAAGGCAGAGATGGTGAGGAGATATGTAATGAACTAGATAGACAGCAGCACACGTAATGGATAAGCAGAACAAAATTTCAAGACAGCAACTTTGGGGGACATTAATTCTAACAGCCTGGCACAAAAAAGGATGGTTGCGGGGTAAGTAAAGAGACTGAGGAAGAAGTCTGGATTATAGTTAGATTAAGACTGTTAATGCACTGTTTCTAATGGCATGTGGCACTATCTGCATGCCTGAGGATAACAGACAGTATAACAGAGGGATGAAAATGAATATATTTATAAAGAATCAGATTGGGTTGTGGATAGTAATTAATAAGGAGTTGAAGGATTTTATCTGGGAGGGGAAGACAGCAAGAGTCAATTGGGATAAGCTGATCCTCCTAATGGAACAAGGAGGTCTAGGATTGCCTGATTTGAAGGAATATTTTAGAGCTGCATAATTAAGGCTCATACATAACACAAGCAGAAAGCTACAGTTCAAAGTGGAAAGGGATGATGATGAAGCAGGGGAAAATTCAATAAATAAGGAAAGAGAGGGATTTTGGATGCAGATCCTTAAGGAAAATAACAACAGTCATACAGGATATTATATTCACTAAGTAGCAGAACGTATATTAAGAACTAAACCAACATGTGAATAGAGAAAGGAGGTTCTGCAAATAGGGAAGACTACAATTGGAGGTACAGAGAATAGGCAAGTGGGGACTGGAATTTATGGGAGAAAGCTGGGAAAGGAATGAAGGTATTGGGAAGAAATAATTAGAGATGGAATGGTAATAGAATGGGAAGTGGCCAAGAAGACATTTGGACTGCAGCCTAAGGACTGACTTACCTAACTGGGACTGATATCAGAGTGTAGCCAAAGATAAATGCATAGGGAAATCCTAAATGAAAGATCTGCACTGGTTGAGTTTTTAGTTGAATCTAGAACAGAAGCTGCTGTTAAAAAAGGGATAATTAGTAGGTCATAAAATAATGCATGATAACTATAGGAATCAATCACACCAGGTCAAAAAGACTGGAAAGGTAAAATCAGAGAAGAATTCACAAAGAAACATTTAATGGGCATCTGCGTGGCTCCCAAATATGCAACAAAGTCTAAAAGATTTAGGAGTTTTACTTGGAAGTGTTTGCACAGGTAATTGTATACCCCAAGCAGACTCCAAAGAATGTTTCCTTAGATGGCAACTGTTGGAGGTGTAATGGGGAAGAAAGAGGTACCTGGGAACATTTGTTTTTGAGTGTAATTAGTTAGTAGACTTTAAAAATTTCCCATAGAGTACTCTGTCAGGAATATTGGGCAAGCAAATGAGTTTAACTAAGGAAAGGATTTTTTGAGCTGGGATACAGGATCTGAACTACCTAGATATAGTAAGGCATTGTTAAGTTTAATTCTTGTGTCTGACAAAAAAAGCAATTGCTAGGAAAATGGAAATCAAAGTCTAAACCAACCATTATTGAAGGAGTGAATATTGTGACAACAGAGATAAAAGAACAGGAAGTGGTAGGTAGGTAGGAGTAAATCACATAGAAAAAATGGAAAACAATACATGCCAAAAAAGTTTTGGAGGAGGAATGAGGTTTAAGGGGAGGAATGAACTGAACAATTTATCTAATTGTGATGCCCGTGCACTGGGCCAGCAATCAAGGAGCCTCAGTCCTCACCACTAACACCAGTGAGGGGAATCCATAGGTTCATAGGTAGGTATTAGGCTTTCGTCCCAAGAGCCTAAGTAAGCCTAGCCAACAAGTATCTATGGCTTACACCACCCAAGAAAGTTATTTTGCTGTGCCCCTGTCAAGCAGAGCCACAGAAGTGATCCCCAGGGTGTTTTTCCTATTTCCTATCCACTTATCAAAAATTTTCTTGAAGAGTGCTAATGAGGAACTTTGCTTGACATAGATGGGTAGCTTGTTCCAGAGTATGGGACATCTCTGAGACATGAATCTATCCCTCCAGCATGTCCTGTTTATTGTGGTGACAAGGTTTAGGTCCCTAGAGCACGTAGCTTGGAGGGATTAAGATTTCTTTAGATGTAGCATGTCCAAAAGCTCTGGGTTTGACATAGCTTTATATGTTAGGCAGAGATCACCTCGAACTAGGCGATATGCTATGGAGTAAAGCTAGAGTTATTTGAAACTGTCAGTGTAGGGCATCTGTTTGAGGCCAGTAATCCTCTTTGTAAGGTACTTCTGTGGCCTTTCCAGCTGCTGCAGATGTCTTGTGAGGTACATTCCAAAAGGGGCATTGTACTCTATAATGGGTCTAATGAGTGTCGAGTAGAGGGTAACAATGACCTCTTTTTTTCCTAGATGGGAACCCTTTTGTGATGAGGTGTGCCACGTAGAAGGATTTCCTGGCTACTGTTGCAATGTGGTTATCAAAGGAGAGACTACTGTCCACTGGGTCCCCAGGTCTCTTATCACACATTCAGCATTAAGTAGACTGCCGCCTATGTGGCAGTCCATGAGTACAGAGTTTTTACCAAAGGGGATGACAATGCACTTTTTGGCATTGAGCTTGAGGCCATGGCTCTGACACCAGGCATCTGTCTCAGTGAGGTCTTCTGTAGGATGTCCACATCATTTGGGGACTCAACTATGGCTCCTAGTTTGTAGTCATCTGTGAACTTTGTTAGCCAAAGGCCTTCTGTGTTAGCCTGTACTTCAGAGAAGTAGATACCAAACAGGAGAGGTCCCAGGACTAAACCCTGTGGTACTCCACTTGTCACTGGTTTGAAGTCAGATTTAGAGTCTGCAACCTTTACAGTGTGGGTTCTGTCAGGGAGCCAATTGGCAACCCATCTTGTGACGTATGGATATATAACTAGTTTAGTGAGTTTAGCTATATTTCCAGAATGGGGGATGGTGTCGAAAGTCTTGGCGAGGTCAAAATAGGCTGTGTGAACCACCTTACCCTTGTCTACAGCTTTGGTGACTGCCTCAAAGAAGTCAATCAGGTTCAGGAGGCATGATCTGCCTTTCACAAACCCAAACTGGGTGGAGTCCAGAGTTTGGAGGTTACCAATGTCTTTGTTTATGAGTTCCATAATGATAAGTTCCATGGCCTTACAGACCAGGCTCATCAGGCTAATAGGGAGATAGTGCCCAGGATCAGTGGTGGCTCCCCCTTTGTGGAGTGGGATAACTGTTGCTGTGCACCATTCAGTGGGCACAAAGCCTGATGTGAGATTATAACTGAACATGGTGCTTAGGTGGGGAATGAGTTCATTCTAAAGTTCATGTAAATTGCAGCCTGGCCAGTCCCATGGATGCTGTGTTTTTGGCTTTAGAGAGTGCAGATTTTACCTGAGTAGTTGTGATTACAGGGACTCTGCATTCTTCCCGTATAGATATGGGCCCGTTAGGGGGTGAGAGGTGGGTAAAGTTAGCACTGAACCTATCTGCCAGGATGTTGGCAATATCAGTTGGTTCTGTAATTTTCATGCCTTTGTGCTGTAACTCAGAGCAGATCTGCGTGTTGCCATTGAGATTCTTGACATAGCTATAGAATGCTTTGTGGTTGTCCATAGAATCAGTGGTGATTTTGTTTTCATAGCTAGCTTTGGAGGATATTATAAGGCATATCAGCTTCTTACTGAGGCTGACCAGGGAACTCCTCCACTCATGGGATTTTACTCTCTTTTGCAACAGTTTCTTCCTTCTGTTGTACAGTTTGTTTATGGCAGGGGACCACCAGATTGGCTTCCTTTTTTGGAGGATAGCATCTTGGTTCTGTTTGGGATAGCATGATCCATGCACTCGTGTAAGTGCTTAGAGAGTGCATTTGTGTAGGATTCAGCTGTCCTAACTGTATTGTCCATCTGCATTCAGCTGTCCTAACTGTATTGTCCAACTGCATGGGTATCATGAAGTTCACCATTTCTGTCTTAAGAAGCATGAAGTTGGCTTAAATTATCTCTACACAAAACAGGCCATATAGGGAAAGGATGATAAATACACACACAGTAAAGTACAATTTCCCTTAAGAGCACTCAGAGATTACAGTCAGTCTGGGGCTGGTTTCTCCCTTGCTATCCAGATCCCCAATAAGACTCCCCACTGGCACAGATATAGGGACCAGATCTCAGCTAGCTGGGCAAGCTAAAACCTCCAGCACCCTCTCTGTCCAACCAAAATAGCTCACACACACACACTTTGGGATAAGAGTTTATACAACCACACAGACACTCCTGGTGAAGGCTGGCACAGGTTCTCCAGCTGTGCCCCTTTTACCCAGACTATATGGTAGAAATCACTGCCACCACCCAGCTAATATTTATCAGCTACTCAAAGGCCCTTAAAAGAGTGTCCAATTATTACTGTGCAATATTATTATCCAAATGGTAAGTGCAACCTAACAGTCAAGACTTATTTTGAGTGACTTGGTACAGTCTCACTATATACATGCAATGCACTCTTAGAGCTTAAATTATCTCTGCACAAAACAGCCATAGTTGAAAGGTTTAAAAATATTTAATAATAAATAATAAAAATACAAGACAATACTTCTTACTACACAGTGCCAGTCAAGGGTTCAGATATCACAGAGAAATACTTAAAATAATACCGTAGAAAAGTTCTGACATCACAGAAAAAGACTTAGTCTAATATTCCTAATTAATAGCTATTTCTAAGAGAAAACATGGTTCAAAATAACTTACATATAGAAACAGGCAGTGCTGGTGATGTTGGATGCCCTCAAGACAAATGCTCAGAGCTCTCTGATTCTCTCTTTTTAAATTAATAACACAGAGCTGCTTCACATGACATCATTCTTCACACTTCTCTGGTGTTCCCAGGCTAACAGAAACTACATTTACATTCTTTACACCTGGTCAGAAACCAGAGCAATAAAGGACATTTATACATGCAAATTCTAGCCATTAACTCTGGCCTCAAAACAATAGACAGAATTCCTTCATCCAGCCATATCAGAGCCGACTTTAAAGATCAAAGACACTCACAAAATGATTGACTTAGATTTCATACAGCAGAGTGCACTGTTGTTATATTTTTGAAGTTTAACATTTACCAACATTTTTCCCCATTTAAGAGAACAAGCCTGTGACTTATATTAATATTTACAAATGACAGAATTATTTACAGAATTCTATCTGGCTAGGCAGGCAGCCTTCACTTATCTTCACAGTAATTGATGAATTGTATTGTGATTTCTAATGTTTGTAAGTATGAAGTTGTTAATATGATTTGGTTACTTTTATATAAATGTAAGTTATACGTCACAATAGATAATTTAATAAAGCTGTTTTAAAAAAAAGAATCAGGTTGGATTTTTGAAGGAACCTTACTTCTGGTAGTGGCAGCTGTGAGGACAGGAGAGCTACAGTGTGCAACAGCATTGACAGTTTTAGAAGAGAGGCCTTAGTATTAGCACATTGTGTTTGTCTCATCCTCACTGTATCCTGGATCTGAAGTTTCACCAAAATGGAAAGGTTGGTGGAGACTGCAAACAGGTTAGGTCCTCATCTCTTCTTGATTCTTCACTACCAGGGGCAGCAGTATGATGAATCTGTAAATATTACTGTACATATTTGGTTATTATGGGTTAGACCAGTAGGTTTTCCTTCTACTGAAATTTAGTGAATGTTTTTTGTAATGAAAGATAATGAGGCATGTAGAGTACAGCCACTTTTGATCTCCAAGAAATGCAAAGATGACAGACTAGTCAGTGTTTATAGGCAGCAAATGACTTGCCTCTCACAGTAAGTTTTTTCCTGCTTTATTTGAATGGATAATGAATATCTGCATATTTATATGTATTACATGTGTGTGTTTGTGTGTGTGTGTGTGCATGTGTGTGTGTGTGTGTGTGTGTGTGTGTGTGTGTGTGTGTGTGTGTGTGTGTGTGTGTGCGTGTGTGTGTGTGTGTGTGTGTGTGTGTGTGTGTGTGTGTGTGTGTGTGTGTGTGTGTTAAACATCAATACGTTTAAAATTCCACTGAAAAGAAGCAATGTCCTGATTTATTTTAAGAAGAGAAGAATGGGCATTGTCTTGTTTCAAGAGACACATCCAAACCTCTCCCCAAACATGAAAAGTTTAGGAATCCATCAGCTGAGGTGAATGAGATCTCTGTTTAAAAACTCGCCCAGTGGATTGCCATCATTGCTATGTAGCACCCCCTAATGCTGCATGAAACATCAGTACTCTAACTTCTCACCTCTTAGGTAACAAACATGAGTGCACTATCTGCTTAGCCACTGACCCTGAATCCTATGACATGAGTTTAATTAAAGGGGTATATTCACAAACTCAATACCTCTGTGTTGCATACCATACTGGGCAGCTTTTATTTGACTCCAACATTTAAGATCTAAATAACCTCAAGATATTCTTTCTCTTGCAAAACAAGTCCCCAGTCTGCAGATAATTCAGCTTTGTTACTATATCTCCTATGATCCTATGATCCTGTATGTGTAACTCCATTCACACAGAGCTGAAATGCCAAATGTTCATTTGTTCTCATGGTTAAAGCTAGTAAATTCTACTTAAACATTAAACTTTTCTCTGTATCAAAGTCTGTATATCAGAGGTTTGTAGTTTCTATTCCCACATCAAGCACTTAGATTCAAATTCCAGTACAGATACTGCATATAGCGCGTGGGGGGGGGGTCTGCTGCACAACAAAGCTGGCAACCCAGTGGGCGAGTTCCAAGTAAGAGAAGAGGTACCATTATGACGAAATGTAGGGAAAACAAGTTGTTTTTTAAATATAAGAAATAAAGGAATTAGAGGGACAGAGGAAGCAGATGTTGCTAACACAGGAAGTAGGGAGGGTTTATCTGAGAAAAGTACAAGCTGAAACATAGAATAACAGATTGTGTTTAGTCTGTAGGCTTACAGATGACTTTGAGATGAGTAGGTGTTTAAGAGTAAAGGGGTAGGGAATATTGGTGTGAATGAGGATGAATTAATGTAGTGAGGAGTCTGTTAACACTGTAGAATAGGTATGGTAAGGAAGGATCGTGAAGCAAAAGTACTGATTTAAATGTGCATGGATGTAGAGAGATTTAGGGTAGCAAGTTTAACCTGCATTGAGAGATAACGGGAAGGCTGTGAGGTATTATACAGGAAGGGATGAAAGATAAATATTATTCTGATTGTAGTATATCAGAAAAGATCATGGGAATAAACAGAAGAGGGAGTTTTATTCATGAATGACGTAGAGGTACTGTTGGGGAGTAGTCTGAGCAGGAGTGGATATAGCTGCAAAGCAGTAAGGGAGGGAGAAAGACCATTGCGAAGGATGATAAATGTTAGATGGATGTTGAGAAACAGGTGAATAGAAACAAGTTTTTTATAATAGCAGTAAATTAGTTTGGGGAGATATGGAGAATTGGTGCCATAGGTGATAGGCGTATGTGGAAAGTATAATGTTAGTGGGGTGGGTGGGAATGGGGAGTAGGTGAGTGAAGTGAAGCCAGGCAGAGGGAGGTTGAGCCTAGTGGACTTCTTTCCCTCAGGCCATTTATTAGAGAAAGCAATCAGTTTATAGCTGATGCTGAGCAGTTAACAAGGAGGCACAAAGTTGAAGAAGTTTTCTTTTGTTTACTGAATGAAGTTACCAAGAAGCTAGAGATATGAAGTAACTCATTTATGTAGTGGCCGTAATCTTGGACTGAGAAACAGAAGCATCTAAAAGAACAACAGAATTTTGAATTCCTAAATAAAACATAATTTTCATTTCCAGAATTAACTGCATAAATATGCTCATATACATGCTGTTGCAGCCAGAGCCATAACTAGGATGGGACTAAGCAGCTCTCCAGGGGGGAATCTGTCAGTGAGCACGATCAGTAGGTGCCAGTGGTGTGAGAGTGCATTATTGACATTTATCTATGAATGCTGATACTGTATTTATGACTCGGCTGAAGCTGATAGCATGAGATGAGTCTGTATGGTTTTAACTACAGCAAGCTGCTTTACAAGTGCCTTGCTTCAGTTGCAAAGTCAACTTTAAGTTTTAGGAGGGCACCAGTTTTGGGGATCTGCACAACACTGAAAACATTTTTTATTAAAAAGTATATAACACTTGATAAGATCTTTGCATACATTTTGCCAAGGAGATCTTAAAATAATAAGGTGAAAATGTGAAACATTGGGTTGTTCAGTGACATTTCTGACTGTGTTAAGAACCTCTTGATATAGACATTTATGTAACATAATTACATGCATGCAGAAGGTAAAGTTGCAGATGGGCACATATTACTTCACTGCTTATTACAGCATCTTATTTATGGCTGTAGAATTTCTCTGCCAGGTGTTTGGTAATGAAAAATGACATGTAAATGTCAGGTGGCTGAACATTGAATTATATATTGAATGTTTTAGTGTGTTGAAGTTCAGGTGAACAAAAAGGTTTAGTAGTATGTGTGTGTGTGTGTGTGTGTGTGTGTGTGTGTGTGTGTGTGTGTGTGTGTGTGTGTGTGTATCTATGGATTCACTTTATCTATGTCTATATCTAGCTAACTAGATAGATATATATATATATACAGATAGATAACTTCTAAAATGAAACGAAAAAAAAAAAAAGTCAAACATTGCTTTTGCAGGGGGACTTTGCCCCCCTGTGCCCCCCACACACCCCCCCTAATAAATATACCAACAACACACACACACACACACACACACACACACACACACACACACACACACACACACAAACACACACACACACAGCACACACACACACACACATATAAGTAATATATAGACACACACACACACACACACACACACAAATATACAGATATTAGTAACACACACACACACAAACACACACAGACACACACACACACACACACACACACACACACACAAAACACAAACTTACAGTGACAGTATCTCAAACATGGCAAGTTTTAGGAGGCTAAAAAGACATTTGATAGCTTCAAGTTACAAGCTAAAGAAATACAAAAAATGAAAGCTTAAGAAAGTAGAGATACTATATTAAAAGTGTTCATATCCTGAGATCTGAAAATTAAACAACAGACCAAGAAGATGCAGTATATGAAAAAATTAAAGGAGAGCAAAAAAAGGAATATGTAAGATATAGGAGAAAACAGTAATGTGTAAAAAAAATTAGAAAAGTTAAATACAACATTACAGAAATGGGGAAAATAATTGAAATAACATAAGGGTCCTTAGCAGCCCCAAGGCAACTGCTCCAGTGGACCTGGGGCAGGACTACATAACCACAGTAGCAGAAACTGTGAGATGCATGAAGAGAAGATAGGAACAAAAAGTTGGAGTACAACCGTACAGCTACTTGTTAATCTGTGAAGGAAAACAAAGCATCACTTTGTTAGACTATCAGATATAACTCTTTATCTAAGAAGTATACATGGGAATGTATTTTTCCCTACAACTTCTTACTGACTTTCCTGAAATTAAGAAGCTAGTAACTGTTAAACAGTCTGTCAACAACTTGTGGATCATATTAAACATTGGTTGCAATTTGTTAGGCAGAGAGGACAGAGATGAGCCATATGAGTCTGGACACAGCAGCCCACTGTCTAGTTAAGTGACATGTTCTTAGTCACACAGCAGGCAAATGGAAGCTAAGGAAATCAAACCCTGCACTATAGGAAGCAGTTTGCTAACGGTTCAAAATCTTTACTAGCTACCAAACTGCTTGACTGAAGGCATTTTTTTCTCCGTTGTCATGTCATCTCACAATAAAATATGCCTATATTTTGTATCATTTTGTCACTTTTTAAACTTGTGCTTCTGAGTGGTAAGGTAGTCTACACTCTTCCTGGAAGTGGAAGGAGTTATGATATTCATATGCAAAGACTATACAAATTAGCTACCCACATTTGGGGCTGGATGTACTTAGTTTTCAAGAGCATTTGTCTAGATTTTCAATATCTGTAGGTTAATAGGTATGCTGGAAAATATTTTTCTTTATAATGAATGCCATTTATAAATCAGTAGATGTGTTTCCTACAATGATGTCAACCTCTAGTGCAACTGCAGAAAACTTAATGACAAGTTTCAGTTTTGGGGAATAGCAGAAATGATCATATCAGACATAACCCATCATTTATAAGTAAAGAATTTGCAAAACTGAAGTGAAAATGGAAATATGTGCATTATTTCTACCACCTAACATCTTTTATCAAATGGATTAGGAGAAGGAACGATAGAAAAGGTATTGAACAGACAAAAAGTGACTAGTGGGTCCCTTCAAAATGATCAGCTTGAAACTGTATTTATTTACTGAATTATACTGTAAGCCATTACTAGAGTGTCATCTCCCAAGATGTCAGTTAGTAGAAATTTGGGACTTATTTCATTATGACTTCACAAGAAGAATTTTGTGCAAAGCAAGTCATGCAAAAGAGGAAGAATGATAACAGTATAAAACTGCATGTTGTGGAGACAACCAATGGGTGGAAGTGAGACATTTTGAACTATGGAAAATCTGCATACCTGGAAAAATAATGGATCTATGTGGGTGTGTTTCTTATACAGATAATGTGGGTAACTGTAGGATTCTGAGAAGAAATTTGCATCAAGCCTGGGAATTGAAACATGGTATGTTACTTCCAAGGAAGAGTGGTGTGACACTGCAGTTAAATCCACGATTCTAGAGACACGGAGTTTTCCACCAGTAATAATGGTCATTGTCAGTGACTCAAATGTTTACGGTGGTACTCTGAAATCCCCTAAATACAACATTCAAGCAAAACTAGAATGAAACCAGAGACTGAATTTGAGACAAGTGTGTCAGATGTTTCTTCTCCACGTAATGAGAGAAGAACCATCAGGGTTAGAAGACCCAGTGCATATCTCATGGACTGTAATAATTATAGTTTTGTACAGTAAGACATAAGTACAGTACAGGTGTAGTACTGTGCCATTCTTCAAGGGAGGGTATAGTAAGGCATAATACAAGAAATATTGCAACATTATTTCCTTTATGACTAAATCAAGTGCTCGTGGCACTCCTGCTTTCTAGGGGTAGGGTTAAGTTGCAGTCACTTTTCCTGTGACTCTCAGTAGAAATAAGGGGTTGCAGAAAGAAAACTGAGTTATATGGATCAGTAAAGAGTAGTCTAGAATGAGGGCATGATATGCATGTTTTTTGGGAAGAATTAGGAAAAAGGAGAGAGGAACTTCACTGTGTATGCACTGGCCCCTAGCATTGTTCAACATTCTAAAAGCAAAAAAAGTCCTATTTCCTTTTCAGACATTCCTCACCCAAGTCAGCACACCACACTTACACACACACACAGTTTGGAAAAGCCATTTTCCCCACTGGGGTAAATCTCTACCCCCAGGGGCCACAGAGAAGGAGCCTCCATGTAATGTGCATCTAAGATAAGGGCTGTAATGATGAAGGTATGGGCTATAATGGTGAAGGTAGGGTGGGGAAAAAGTTAATTTCCTAACCGCACTGTAGTGCAATCTCTGAGTTGGTATATTTAATTTAAGGGGCTGTGGGGGGCAGAGTCCCACACATGGGGGGTGCAGGGAGGCTTGCCCCCCTGCAGAAATGTAGTACATAGTGTGTTTACTACTTTGGTGTTGTTTTAGGTGGATGGGAATGTTATTTACATGTGATTTGTAGGTTTTGAAGTTGTGATGCAAAGTTTCAATGTTATGAAATTCGATGTTATAAGTTTTAGACGTTATGGGTTTTAGATGTTATGGTCTCAATGTTCTGAGCTTAGATGTTAGGACCATTCAGTGTTTTGAAGGGGATCCCAAAGGTGATAGCACTCATCAGCTGCAGCCAGGGGCTGGGTTTAGTGCAAGGCGAGAGAAGGTCTGTTGTAAAGCAAGCTTGCTAAAAAATAAATACTAGTGAAAATCGGTATTAACCAGTGATAGTCTATACCCTTTAAAAGGTGATGAGTTTTTCATGACTATACACTGAACTGCACATATGCTGTTGCTGCCTCAGTAAAGAATCTTAACTTTCATTTATCTTAGTAGCATCTCCATTATCACGGACTTAAATTAAATTAAATTGGAAGTACTACAGTCAGGGCTAATGTGATTCCACTGAAAGTTCCTTTCATTACCTGAATCATCTGATTCCCTGGAAATAAACAATGGTTCATCTGTATGTTTCAGTGGTTAGAAGAGGGGAAAAAAGTCGATGGTTCCTCTGATCGTCAAATGCAGTTTTCCCTTTTTAACACAAGATGGCAGTAGGTTTTCAGATTCAAACAGGTGTCCAACAACACTGCAAGGTGCTTAACGTGTAGAAAAAGTATGGAATATGCATTCATTCACAGGATTTCATTTTGAAACAGTTGATGCAAACAAACATTACATTAAGATCAGCAAGAAAGATCTGAACATCATGTTTTTCAAATATTTAATTCTCTGACCTCCTACAAAATCAGCACAGGTGTCTAACTGCATAATAGTTTTGTTGATTGTGGTTCTCATAAACAGAACACTTTATTATGACTTTAGTAAGGCAACTCTAGGATGAAGTGAAACTAAAACATTTATCTTTTTATACCAAATGTAAGCAGACAACTGAGGCAATATTTTTGTTGTTGCTGCACACTCCTACATGCAAAGCTCTCGACTGTCCAGATTTTCGCAGAATGTCCAGATTTGTGCCTCATATTTTTCATCTGTTCTTCAGAAAAATTGTGTTTTTTTCTAGATTGTTGTGGCAAGTCATTGAGGACTGGATTAACTAAATAATGGCAGGCATTTGAGTTTCAGACTTCATATCCTTCATCAAATACATGATAACACAAGGCATTTTATTCTAGCAACTTTCTAAGTTTATAAGAGCAATATTTAAACATTGTCCCTATTTTGGAGGTCTTTGTCCCTACATTTTTTTGGCTTTGTCCAGACTTGTTGTGCTAAGAGGCTAAGAGCTATGCTGCAGAGTGATGGTTCTTGCACATTCCTGTTCAAAGAACAAAGAAAGTGAGAGTCTCAGACTCCTAAAATTAAAGATATAAACGGTGTGAACCTGGTAAGCAGTAGTGTTTAACTTGGTTTGAACCAGTACTACAGATGATGACATAGTTACTGACTCCTAAATTAACCATCAGCCCATTATTTAAGGTATTAACCAATGTGGTATAGTTGACTAAAAGCTAAACAAGAGACAAGCATGGCTTTGCCAATCACAGATTTCCTGATATGCAGGCAGGAGGTGTCAATCTCACTCATCTCACGTTTTCCAAGCATTCTGTTTTTTTACTGGCTGGCTCATGTGCAGACTTTTCTTACTGTCAGACATATGCTTTAATCCTTTAGCAATAAACTTTGAAAATTAATATATTTTTCTGCTGGCCAGTGAAGTCAAGTGTTAAATTATAAGTGCTGTATAAAATACAAACTTATAATTCTTTTTCAACTAAAGCCCTTCATTTTCCTGCCCAGCGTTATACAGACTACCTTAAGATATGTCTTTCTGAAGTGCAGGTGTATGATATCAACTAAATTGCCTGCTTTGCATTCCTTGTATCCCTGTCATTAGGTCATTGTTCAGAAAGTGTCTTGTGGAAACAAATCCATACTGCTCATTATCAGGTAACCCTTCATCCTTGAAAACAAACACTGTCATCCATTCATTAAGAACCCTCTCCATCACTCTCTCTACCACTGAAATGAGGCTGACCCAGGTACTTACAAGGCCTGTACTTCCCTTATAGTTTCATAGCTTCATAGGTGGCTAGCTGCCCTTGTGGGACATTTTAAGCTTAGCCAGTTTCCCTTTTTGTGCTAAAATTAACCTATCTTTGGATAGAGATTGGCCTTACCCATCCCATGGTCTATAATTATATATCACCCCTAATGAGAATAACTGGGATCATATCATAGATAATTTCAGGGGATCCATACATGGATAAAGCATTTAGGAGCTGCCTCTGTCTATTAGTAGTATAAGGGGCAGTCTTGGGATAAATTTTCAGTTTCCCATCCATAGATCCAACATGCACTTGTATATGGATGGGGTGAATGTTTTATGTGGATAGGGAGTCTATTCCATAGCAGTGGTATCCTATATAAGATACATGTCTCCCGCCAAACTGCCCTGTTGATGTTGCAGAAGAGGTTTAGTTCCCTTGGTCAAGTATTTCTGATGCCATTTGATTTGCTGATATGCAGTAAATCCATCAGTAATGGGTCAGAGGATGCCTTGTATGTCAGACACAAGTTACCTCTTAGCAGTCTGTAGCATACCAAGTTTAGTGACAGGGCTTTGAGTTGGTCCATGTAGGAAATGTTGTTTAGGCCTTTTATCATTTTAGTAAGGTATCTCTGTGGATGTTCCAGTTGTTGCTTATGTCTGAACAGATACAGATCAAAGGGGGCATTATATTTAAATGACTGGCCTAATGAAGTCTAAGTAAAGGGGGACAATGACATCTCTAGATCTGGACACAATCCCTTTGTTTATAAGCTATGCAATATACAAGGACTTTTTTATAACATTGGGCGCATGTTAATCAAAAGTTAGGTCACTGTACACATAAGTTTCCAAATCCCGAATAGCTGGGTCAACACTTAAGAGCACATTGTTAATGTTGTAGTTCCTAGGGTAGAAGGCTTTCTAAAGGATACAATAATGCATTTTCTGGCATTTAGTTTCAGTCCATCGTTTTGGCCCCAGTTATTTATTTAAGACAAAACTTCCAGCAGGATGGTTAAGTCATTTGGGGATTTAATGACTGCTCCTAGATTGCAGTCATCTGCAAACGTAATCAGCCACAGCCCTATGGTACTAGCTTTTACTTCAAAAAAGTAGATGCCAAACAGGAGGGGTCCAAACACTGAACCCTGGGGGACTCCACTGGTGCAGATCCTGACATTAATGATATTACTAGTATTTAATGCTTTGCAAAACTGAGGTCCATACCTATAAACTTTTCCAATTTTTTCAGCAGCATCCCTTATATGAGCTCAAACTGATAATCTGTCATTCCGAAAACTGATTTTTTTTTGAGGAAAGGTGATAAATTGCAGTCAATAAAAAATGACATCATTATAATTATAGACTTCTTTTACTTCAGAAAATATGTTGTGGTTCACATTTTCTTATTTTGCCAAAATTATAAGTTAATAATGCCTTTTTATAAAAAGTGTTTTTGATTTGCAACCTTTGTCCTGTATATTTTTCTCACTGGTGTCAAGGACCATGACTCCAGTGGATATCCAGGAGAGAGACAGAGAGCGAGAGAGAGAGAGAAAGAGACAAAGAAATAAATTGGGGGGAGAAAAAAAACAAAGAAAAAGTGGTTTAGTATTTAGCAATGCACTTTACCATGAATAATTACTTAAATACAATGCAAAAAAGAAAAAATATATTTTTCCACTAACCAACAAGATGACCACTTGGCATCCTACCATGCAAGAAGATGTGGTAGAGTAAGCTACTATGTCAGATATGGGAATCATGTGTACTGCCAGGATGCTAGGCAGAAACATTGGTGATATGCTCCCATGCATCACATACTACCTGGAGACTAATGAAATGGTAGCCCTTCCTATTGTGGTACCCCTCACCCATGAACCAGAAGAGGCCTTATTTGCAACATGAGTGCAACCTATTGCACCTAGTACCGCAGAAAAATGTGCCACCTCACAAAAGGCCCACATAGTCCTGGCTTGGTCCTGAGGTGATACAGGGAAATATATGTCCTGATCCATATGTACTAAGACTACGTCCAAAAACTGCTGCAGTATCCTTGAGGCAGAAGCCTGTGAGATACCCAACATGTTCCCAGTCTGTCTCTGGAAAGTTTCTGTGGCAAGTGTACTGAGGATTATAGATACCTTAATATCCACAGGAATAGGAAGTCCATGCATTCCTCCAGTACCCCTGTGGGAGTCATACATGCTCACTTAACACCCTTATAATATCCATGTCCACTCTAAGCCTAATTAGTATCTCCTGATCTTCAAAATTATTATGGGTTATTCTCTGCTTATATCTCTGCTTTTTTGGTCTGCAAGTGCCACAGTGTACAAGCGGTTTGGGCTCAACCAAGGCAAGCAGTTCACAACAGGAAACAGCAAGGCTTGCAGCAAATGGCAGCATCTTCACAGATTGCAAAGCAGACAGCATAGATGAAATACTTATTTATACAACATATCTGAGGAAAGATGCAAAAATTAAGAAAAATGTCACTGTGAATAGAAAACACGTGAGAGAAGGCTTCATTAGCATATGCCATTTTACAGACTCATTCCTCATTTACATCTCCTTATGACTTTGCTTCGGCTTATTCATGGCCATCATGCGTTAGTATAAGTGTCCTCTATGAATAGTGGCTTTGTAGCACTCACTCAAGAACAGTACAGATAGCCTTAATGCGTTAGTGTAACGGGCATGAATACAACACAATTGTTTCAGTTAGTTGAGACCGGGCACTGTTTGTTTTAACTTCAGCTTCAGCTTTATTTGAATGCTTATTTCCAAAGTACTATATGCAGATTAAATTAAAGCAAGTGAATTTAAAATAAATATTGCATAAAAAGAAAATCTTGCAAAGTAAGCATTTACTTGTGGCAAAATCATTCTGAGATCTATTTCATTATGATACATGAAAATGGAACGGCACCCAAAAATTGCATAAGAATCACATTTATGCATGCTATATAAAATAATAAATAAGAAGAAAAAAAGTCAGCTTCTCAAGAAAGTCATTCCTTGGCAGCAACTTCATACAACATCTCATGTAAAAACAGAAGCAGAGTGAGGAAAAACATGGCAGCAAAGCTTGATAAAAGAGCTATTGAAGGCTTTCTGCAATGTGCTAATGTTAAAATAGTGATATCTCCAGGATACTTAAATTCAAGTAAAACACAAACACAGAATCAAAAATGTTTTTATTCATTCATATTTGTTAACTTGGATATAATACTGATCCAAGTGACCTATACCAGATTCAGCCCCAAAAATATGTCAGTCAATGCAAAATTATTGTGACAATAAACCTCAGACTACATTTGTCCAGTGAGACTGGGCAAGTCACGTAACAAACAGCAGTGTTCCTAGAGCAGCACTGAAAAGGGACAGTTATGTCCCGTGGGCTTTTCTGATTAACAGATCAATAAAATAAAAATATATATGTGTATATGTATACATACGTATATATAAACAAAAAAGAACCAAACATCCTCATATAAACAGTGTTTACAAGCTTGCAGAACACAGCAAGTGATCATACAGTGTAACAGGTACACATAAACAATGCTTGCAGTCATGCAAGACACAGCATCATAGTTAATATGCAATTTAATAAAACCAGTAATAATTCTTTGAAAAATTCAAGGGCAGTCCAATTGCTCAGCAGATAGCATTGTCATCACGAAGTAAGAGGTTCTCCAGTTTGATTCTTGGCTAAGGTGCATTCTCTGTTGAGTCTGAATGTCCTCCCCTATGTTTGCATGGGTTTTCTCCAGGTGCTCCAGTTTCCTCCCGCATTCCAAAGACAACCAGTAGGTAGATTAAACACTCTAAAATGGCCATAGATTTGAGTGTGTGTGCATGTTAGTGGTATGGAAAAACAACAGGGGCAGTGCAAGCCACCCAGAGGTGTGAACCTTGGCTCTAGTTGATTGTCACTTTTGAAGTGACACCCTGATCCTATGTGGAAAAATGGGAGGAGGCAGCCATCCCCGATGCAAGGGGATGGACACATAACTCTAACATTCCAATCTATCATTACTGCAGTACTAGTATTAATTTCTGTTTAAGCATTTCTGAATGCCAGTACTGGCATTGCTGTACTGGCATTTCTGAATGCCAATACAGCAATGAATTAGATACTGGCTTTGTAGTGAGGGCTGAAGTGCTGAAGCACTTTAGCCTTTAGTGTGTATTGTAAGTTGTAGCAAGTCACTTGACAAATGTAGCAATTAGTTTGCCAGAGTTTTAAATACGGAAGCACCAGTTGTTAAAATTTTACATTCCAAAACAGTACCAGCAACTGCCATAACTTGCGATCTGTTTGATCGCCAGATTTGCAATCCAGTGGGCAATGTAGGGTTTCACATAAAATGTATCTAATTTTTCAATAGTACCAACATGAGGCATAGTGGCAAAAGTCTTGCCAAGGTTGAGAAAGCAGTGTGCGTAGACTGACCACTGACCACAGCCCCTGCAACCTTTTCAAATAAGTTTATTACATTCATGAGACAGGGCATATCTCTTACAAAGCCAAACTAATCAGGGTCTAAATCATTAAGATAACTATGCCTGTGTAAATGTGTTCTGCTATGATAACTTCCATGGCTTTGCATATAAGGCTGACAAAGTTGGCAGGCCTACAATTACTGGGTCTGTAGGTGGGCCAAACTTTTCTAAAACAGTCATACCATCTGGTCTTCAAGCAACAGGCACAGACCCTGTACAGAGGCTGAACTAGAACAGTTTAAGTAGGGGCTAGGATACTGCATACATGACCCTGCTGAGAATACAGCCTGGTATGTTATCTGGTTCCAGTGAAGTATTTGCAGCCTTTAACAAGGATTTTAAGACTTGTTCTAATGTAACTTCAGGGGACACTAAATTTTCAGGCATAATGTGAAGCAACAATGTGGGTAATTGTGGAAAAGTTAGCATTAAATTTGTCTCCTAATCTTCTTTTGGCTTTTCCTGGTTAGGGGTTGCCACAGCGGATCACCTGTCTGCTCATGATTGGCAGTGGAGTTTTACAGTATCGATTTGCCAGCCCAGCGCCCAACCTTCCACAGAAGGCACACACATGCACACACTCACACCTAGGGCCAATTTAAAGTGTCCAATCCACCTACAGCATGTCTTTGGGATGTGGGAGGAAACCAGAGCACCCCGAGGAAACCCATGTGACCACAGGGAGGACTCGCAGACTCCACACAGAAGGCACCCCAGCCGAGGATTGAACCAGAGAACCTCTTGCTGTGAGGCAGCAACACTAACCGCTGCACCAGATCCTTGGGATCAGAATTTGTAAAGCAAAAGGCATGCTAAACAAGTAACAATTACACCTATTGGCAAACATTTTTATAATATATACAGTTAAAATTAGAAATTCTATAACCATAAGATAGGTTAATAAATTACAACTTTGCATACAACAGATATGACATATGCATGAAGTGCAAAGATTGACCCTTTCTAGAAACCATGAGCATTCGGAGTCCTTTAGCATGTGCTCTTTAGTTTAGTTTTGAGCACGTCTAGTATGTTTTGTTGTCTCACTTCTGCTTAGAGTTGATTCCAAATTGCAGAGCCTAACTTAGAAAATGCTCTTCCTCCTGCTGATTAAATAATGATGGGTTGAACTGTTTCATGAACAACACTAAAAACATCAACCAAAACACATTGGCCATTCATTAAAACAACAACATACCAGAGGAACACACAATACGTCAAAAAAGGAAAGAAATTTCCTGCTCTGATGTACTCTCCATAACCGCACTGCAGTGGTGGTGCTACGGTAGCATTGTTACCTCACAGTAAAACGTTGTCCTGTTCAATTCTCAGCTAGAGCGTCTTCTGTGTGGAGACACGCATGAATGGGCATACCTTCGTTGAAGGTTGTGCGTCATGGCCGGCAACTAGGCACGTAAAAATCTACTGCCAATCATTAGTGGACCGGAGTTCCGCTGTGGCGACCCCTAACCGGGAAAAGCCGAAAGACACAACAACAACAACAACATGTACTGTCCATAACCCTACCACACATTCTTCTCAAATTCATCTGAATATTGATAGTGTTATGGAAAGGGCTTTTGTAAGAGAAGCTGCATGTTACAGTTAGGGGGAGGTTAAGTGTTAGGGTTAGCAATTACTAAGGTAAGCAGGGAGGATTGATTAGAAGTATATTGCAATTTGTCCAGTGATGTCATTTTGTGAAGCTAGTTTCCACAAATGTGGTGATATCTTTACTAGGCTCAAATATTAAGAGATCATCTCTGCACATGACTGCATAAAGGTGGGACAAATCAGTGGATGTATCATTACTGAAAATACACAACAAAAAGGAGCCTTGGGGACTCTGTGATGAGTACCTTGACTACAGAAGCAGTTTCCTAAGTGGGCCCAGAATGTTTTATTTTGAAGATAACTTTCAAAATCGCCTTATAGTACTTGAGTCTATTAAGTGTAATAATCCTTCTACCTAAAGTCATTTCTTCTAACGGGCTGAAGGATTAAAGACCTATTTCTGCACTGTACTCAACAACCAAAATATTTGAAAAACGTACATACAAGTAACTACTTAAGCACATTAACAGCTATGGCCTTTTCCATAATGTACAACATGGCTTTCACAATGGCTTCAGTATCTTTACTGCCCTGGTAATGGCTAATGATGCCATTTATTGCAACGTGAATGACTGATTTATTACTACAAGTCTTTTGGCTAACATGACAAGGGCTTTTGGCATGATCAGATAGACCCTTCTTCTCAACAAATTCAAAAGACTCAGCTTTCGAGATGACACTATTTGCTGGTTTTGCAACTATCTGAAAGACTGAACCTTCTAAGTCCATAACCATGTCTCATCCTGTACTGTTGATAAACTTATACAGGGTCTGTGCTAGGCCCTGTTCTCTTCTCTTCTCTTTCTTTGTTAATAATCTCCCCAAAGAGTTGCCAAATCTTAAATTAATGTTTGGAGATGATATGCTGCTCCTGCAATCCAGTGCTAGCCACTCTGACCTGCACACCAAGTTACAGGATAATTTCACTCAGTTATTCTCCTGGTCATCTACTAACAAACTTTTAATTAACCCAGAGAAAAGCAATATCTTGGTCTTTGCCTCAGCCAAGAAATGACTTAGTCCTCTTCTTATTCTCTTAACAGGTCTTTGAAGGGGACAGAATACCCAATGTCACTAAACAGAGGTACCTAGGCCTAATATGCAACCCTACTCCTTCTTTTTACTACATGTACACACTTTGTAACTAATGAAGTCCTTGTTCAGTTACAATTATGTTACAAGATCAGACACATCCTTTCACCTGTTGCTCACAGTGCTATTGCTAAAAATATTTTAATACCCAAACATGAATATGACCTTCATTTCCATGTTAGGCATTCATCCCACAAAACTCACAGAATACACTGGTGAGAATAAAATCTGCAGTTTCACTCTATTAAGAGACCCACAGGTGCACCGCTGCAGGTTGCTAAAAAAATACAAATGGCTTTCAGTACTGCATAGGGCCAATTTTCCTAAGTGCTCTAATTTACAAGATGCTAAAACACAGTCACTGCCCCCCTTTGAGAGAGAAACTATCTTTATGAGACAATCATTAAGTACTCAGAATTACACAGTACAATAGTTTCTCTATAGTATGCCCGCCATTAAAAACTGCTGTAGGTGAGAGAACCTTCTCTAGACCGGAACCTGCTACTTGGAACAGGTCCATATTAGAAACTTGACCGCTTAGCTTGTCAAACGCCAAAACGTTGACAGCTAAATGGCGAAAGCTTAAAATCACAAACGGACACTTACGCAAATTCTTTTATCGGGAAAGAATTTGCTTGGCCATTGGAAATTAAAATAAACTTTCAAACCCTAACAAAGTGGGGGGCTTCACCCATCACACGCCCCTAACTAAATATATCAACTCCGAAATCGCTCTACATTGGGGAAAGGGCAAATTCTCAATAACAGCCAAGCAAATTCTTTCCCGATGAAAAAATTTGTGTAAGTAGCCATTCACGATTTTAAGCTTTCGCCGTTTAGCTGTCAATGTTTTGGCGTTCGACAAGCTAAGCGGTCAAGCTTATAATATAGACCCATTTGAAACTACCTGCCTACAGACATCAAAAATCTAGAAACCACTAAAAGCTTCAAAGATGCCCTTCAAGAGCATCTCTTTAATGAATCTACTTGCAACTGCTACCATGACAGTGGTTACACAACGTACCATCCCATATCATGAATAACAGAATACACTTAATGAACCTTTCTCAGCCTCTTAATGTGGCATCTTATATTCAAATATTTCACATATATATCAAAATTTGTGCATTATACACGATTGCACTGCATTTTATGCATATCTTAGCTTACATTTTATATGTGTATATGTATGTATATATATATATATATATATATATATATATATATATATATATATATATATATATATATTTATGTATATATATACATATATATATATATATATATATATATATATATATATATATTTCTTTTCAGTGCACTCTGACTGGATCTTCTAATCTCACTCCATCTGCATTCAATCTTACCACCATGTTGTGAATGTTGCTATGTACTCATTTTATATATAATATTGTTGCTTGAAAGACCATAATATATTTTCTGCTCTTTGAGCTCAGGTCATGGTTGAAAACGGTCAATAGATCAGTCCACTTCCCTGGTGAACAAATAGTAAATAAACAATAAGCATGTAGAAGAGTAGATTCCAATTTATCATTTTGAAGGTTCTAGTCATATCTATGAATATGACACCTGTTAATCTGGATTTGTTAATTTTATTAAAAATGGCATCTCTAGCAGAATATAACACTATCATGGTACTGAAAGAATTTCTGAATCCATGTTACTTATCACAAAGAAAAAAACATATTTATTTATTTATTTATTTGTTTGTTTATGTGATCAAAAATGTATCTGTAAGTTAGCTTTTCAAAGACTTTTTTTATTACAGGACATACATTTGCTACCAGTCTCTAATCTTTGCATTCTTTAGTGCTGTGTTTCTTGCAGAAGTATATGATATATACTGTATATGGTTAAAGTCTGTGGGAAAAATCATGGAGTTTAAGAAAAGACAGAAGATATGTGCAAATCACTTATTTATGAGGAGTGTTCATATTATGAGAAATGATGGGTACAGTTTTGCGAGTTTACTGCTGCTGACTTTTTCATTGTTGGACATTATTCCTTAATTTTCTGTTGTAACTGAAGAAAGATTTATACTTTTCTTTCTTATCCGAAGCAACTTTATGCTCGTTGTCCATTTTACATTTTCAAATAGTGCTCTTACATTTCCTGCTGGCATGTTTCAGTGCTATCTTGAAGTAGAGAGATGGGGATTTCTTAAAAATTTTCAGTATTTCCCTTCTTTTTTATATGGTTTATTGATGTGGTAGCTCCATCAGAGGAGTTTAGTCGACAATTTACCCTTATGTTTAGAGAGGATGGATGCTGACTTTTCTATGCAGCTCTTACAATGCTTGTAAAATTCAAAGGTGAATGTGGAAACCCTATCGGCTGGATCAATTTGTTTGGGAATGCTGATAATTTTGCATAGTTCTTCTACACGCTGATGTAGGTTTGCCATGGAAAAGTTCCCAAAGATGGTCTTATCTGGTGTTTGAGTCGTACAACTATGCCTAACAGAGAAAATGACTGATTTAAGGTCAGAGGTAACTAGGATGTGGAGATGTAAGGTGGGATACAAGCAAGAACTAGTTTGATAAGGACCAGGTCAAAGTTATTAGACCCTCTTGTGAGTAATATTACAATTTGCTTCAGTGCATTGGCATTAACAAATTCTAAGAAATGCTAAGTGTATCCATTTTTAGACGTCCAATTGTGCCAATCAATGCTTAAGTAATTGAATCTTCTAGCAAAAAGGTATTTGGTTTGATAGTTAACCCCTAAATGGTGCTAAATTAATTTCAATGATCTCTGTGGGACATTGTTGGGGATCTGTTGTTAGCAATGAAGAAATAAGCCAGTGTAATTCCAGTGGTTCTTTCATTTTATATCACTACAATTTCACCACTCCTTTCAAGTGTTGTGTGAGTGATGGGCTTGTGTGAGATTAGGATAGGGAATTCCATCCCTTTCTACCAGTCACAACATATGTAATTTAGGATGTTCTTTCCTTACATTTGTCTCCTGCTTTTTAAAGCATCCCAGGATGCTGCTGAACATATGCACAAGTAGTTATAGAACATGGAAAAGTCCTATTTACAGAGCAGGGTTGGTTTAATTTCTCCAAGTCTTTTGGGTTTCTACTACCATAACAGGAATAGACCCCATTCCTAAGTCAAACTATGATTAAAGCTGAAGAAATTAGTATTGTTTCAATATTTGACTCATAGGTTCATAGGAGATTACTAGGCTAACAGTTGAAAGGGCCTATACAAGCCTAAGCAATATAACCCAATTTTAACCAATATATGGCCCCTATGGAAAAGAGGATGACATGGATTTGTGTCATAATGTTAGCCAAAAGTGCTCTTCGCACCCCTCTTAATGTTCCCAGAACTGAATACTTCTGCAATTCACTCGAAGTTACATGGTTGGCTATAAAGCAAAACCGATTAAAGTGAACAGCTACAATAAATATGGATATGATTCACACTTTCCCTATTAGCATGCTTTGTTATTCTGATTAAGTCACTTAACTAGATGAAAGCCCTCCCAAAGCAGGCATGTTAAACGAGTTATATTAATCCACTTAACAATGGCTAAAATGAATTCATAACAAACTTGAACCTGACAGAAAATCATACTTTATTGTATATATCATATATATCATATATATCATATATTACTGTACATGCTCAGTAGTGAACTTACATAGTGGACATCCTTCTGTCAACATGGCTGTGTAATGTTATCCTTGACCAAGCAATTTTTGTCATTACTTGAAAAAGAGTGCAGATTTTGCAACACAAACATAAAAGCTATAAGACAGTTACTGCAAAGGTAGAAGTGTTTGTGTGCTTGTGCAGATGTGTGTGTGTGTGTGCGCATGTGCGCATGTGTGCGTGTGTGTGCGTGTGTGTCTAAGACAGAGAGAAGAGAGAGAGAGAGAGAGAGGAAGTCAGAGACAGTGGAGAGGAAGAGAGACACAGAGACAAGTGCAACATGCATTGCAGTTAGTTACTGAAATGCCCTCCGTGGTTAAGTAACCCTGTTCAGTTTTCACATCAGGTGCTCAAAAACAGGAACTGTTATTCATCTCAGCCCAGTAAAGCACTTTTATCACAAATGAGTTTCATTTACACTGCAACTGATCCTTGATGATTCATGGCAGCTGTGCTAGACTGTAAATGATATCCAAAATGCAATAACATGCACGAGACATGTTGATGAAACAACTCCAAATACTCTGTGAGTATGCAAAGCAGCTCTTAACTTTTACTGCTGAATAAACCGTTTTATGGCAGAAGAATTAAACTGCTTAACTCCAGTAACATTTTAAATAAAGCTATGCATATTCTTTGCATATGAAGTTCTATATTGCTGATTTATAAAAAAAATGATATCTCAGAAAATTTCAGTGCAATTTTTATATTTCCTAGTACTTCATATACCTTAGTATTTAACTCTCTTTATCTGTTCTGGTAGACACGTTGATATTTTACCAGTTCCTTGAGACATGTAAACTCATTTAATCTATAAATATCTTATTTTCTGTTATTAAGAAGTTAATGTAATCTCAAGGCTTGGCCTGATAGCCCAGACGTTAAGGCACAGGACTGACAACTGGTAGACCTGCATTCAAAGCCTGGCTGGGACAGAACTGGGCAGCAGCAGTATCTATGCAGAAAAAAGGTCTGGCAATCTGCTTCTGTAGTATGTGATGAAAACCCTGTGGGGTGTCACCATGAATCAATTTCAACTCAAGGGCAATTGCTTCCTTGCTTGTAATCTTAAGACTAGACAATACTTTTTTATCCACTTAATTTCTATTACACATTTTCACTGTAGCTCACACAGTATAGTATTTCTAGATTTTCTATATTATATTACATTTTATCAGTGCCATTCTTGTACATTACTGTCCCATAATTCAGGCTGGAGGTCCCAGGTGGTTTTCTGAACCTCCCTGCTCAAGTACTGAGAACAGTATTTCTGAAAGTAAGCTTCCTGCTTTTGCTGTTATTTAACCTGTGTCACAGGTCAAATGAACAACTGAGTTGTTTCTGCATACTATGTACATTTTATTTGTTCATTACCCCCAAGGTATTGGTATTGGAACTTCTAGCACAGTCCTAAGGAAGGAACTGTACACCATCCATAAACTGGAAACCTACCACAACAGTACCTGTGATAACAGCCCTGTGCCCCAAGACCTCTATTAGCATCTGAGACAGTCTTTGCATGCACTGTCTACTGGCTCACAGACAGAAATCAAACTCTGCTTATATCTGTATCAGATGTTGTTGTATCTTTCGGCTTTTCCCGGTTAGGGGTCGCTACAGTGGAACTCCGGTCCGCTAATGATTGGCAGTAGATTTTTACGTACTGACTTGCCAGGCCTGACACACAACCTTCAACGAAGGTACACCCATTCACGCATGTCTCCACACAGAAGACGCTTTAGCTGAGAATCGAACAGGACAACATCTTACTGTGAGGCGACAATGCTATCGCAGCACCACCACTGCAGTTATATCTGTATCAGATATTAGTGCTTATATTATATCTGTATCAGATATTAGTGCTTATATCTGTATCAGGTATCAGGACTATCTTACATTACCAGAAGACACAAACTACAGATTGCTAGAGTTTGTATTATAACTCTCAGTTCAGAGGCAGACTTCATGGCATGCATGCTTGTAGATTATACTGTATGTTGTACTATTTGACTTTTTCTCTGAAGTCAGATCATATGTTATTTGTACATATTTCCCACGTGTTCATATTAACATATATGTGTTCTTATTTACCCTTTTTGTTGAATCATTATTTGTGCCACACACAAATAAATACTTTCAATGGAAGGAACAGCAGGGCAGTAAAATCATTAAATTTCCAACATGTAGAACAGCTGTATTCCAATAATGGCATTAATTTTAATATTATTTAACCTACTGAAGATGAAACCTGCAGAGCAATGCGTTATGAGTTAAAGTCTATTTCATTAAGCTTTTCTGCACTGTACCTCTCAACTGCCCAGATTTTTGCCTTACATTTTTGGTGTGTTCCTCATACAACTTGTGGTTTTCTGGTGAATCATTGAGGATTGAGGTCACTAAATAATGGTGTACATTTGGGTTTCAGACTTCATATAATTCAAAAATGCATGGTAACACAAAACCTGTTATTCCAGCAACTTCTTGAATGTATGAGCAATACTTAAAATTTGTCCCTAATTTTGGGCTTTTATCTCAAACCCTGCATTTAATGTTTCACTTGACAGTACTGCCCACATCACCCAGTTATTTAAATGAGTATCTTTCTACAGTTTCACAGTGTGTCCTTTTTCAATGAGTTCAAAGGTAGCTGTCGCATTTCATGGCAAATCTATATAATTCTAATTAAGCTTAGCAATCGGGCTGACTGCAGATGCCTTTTTTTGTTTGTTTTCTCATTGTCTATCATTTATATATGGACAGAGATTAAGGGGTGTGATAAAAATGTTAGTCAGAGGTGGATTACAGATATTTTATCACAGTTCAGCCTACATTATCAACCCTTTATCACCTTTCTTCCCATCTGCCAGGTATTTATAACAACTCTGCCTGCATCATTGTGACTCAGCCCTTCTCAGTCAGAAACAGACAGAAATAGTGGAACTTCATACAAAGCAGTTATGAAAATACAGGAACAAACTCCACAAAAATATATCACTGGCTTTTAAAAATAATAGCAGAATGTCAGAAAAAAGGGCATTTCTTTTTTCTGGAGTAGAAGGTTTCATATGCTCGACCTCACTGAGGTAGTCATGAATATTTCTGTAGGCCTAGCTCAGTTCTTTAATAAACTCTCCCCGTAAACAGCTCTAATTGTATGAAGAAAATCAATAAAATTAGGAAGACAAAAGCTCAAAAGGAGGATAGAAATCAATCATTATATTATGCCTAAATAACATGCTATTCACATTACAATCAAACACATTTCATCTTACATTAATTGAATGGAAAAACAGAAATTAATTAATAAATGAAAAATAAATAACCACAACTGCATGCAGCCATTAAGAAAATCCGTTACTGGCAAATTACACGTACAAAAAAAAATGCTCTTCATCAACTTAAACTGTCTGAAACACATAATGAAACTTTAAACATAAAAGACAGTAACATATTTGACCACAAAATTGTTAATATTTACAAAAAGGCTAAAAATGTAACTGGGTCTACTACAGCTGCTCATGTGCTTGTAGTTTGTGATACATTTGCTCACTGATACTTACTCGAAAAAGCAAGTGCTCTAACTCCCACTAGCTGGATCACCCTTAACTGCATAGCCCTCCCATCAGGCAAACCTATAAAAGCCTATATCCCTACCAGAGCCATAACTCTAATGCTAAATCTTCCACCCATTTACCAACCTGAGTCCATGCTACCTTAGCCTAAAACTGCATGCTTCTCCCTAACCCTAAAGTCCCTGATCATTCCTAAAACCTAAAACTCCAACCCTCCTTCCTAAACCTAAATCTCTCCTCTACTCCCTAATCCAAAGACTCCTCTTCCACTCCCTAATCTTAAAATCCCCCTCCAGTTCCCTAACTCTGAAATCCCACTTCCACTCCCAAACCCTAAAATCCCCTACCTACCCCACTCCCCCCCCCAGAAGATGCCACAGTTAACTTTGCTCAAACTCAAATAATGTTTTTGGGTAAGGTGTGGCAGTTGCTTGACTAAATTCATGATCAAGTTGGAACACAAGCTCAATCCCTGGCTTCAGGATAATGTTTTCATGCACTTGGCACTCAAGCACTTATAGCAAACAATTTAACTCACACATACAACAGAATCACAACCACAATTCAGACCAGTCACAAAATTATTTCTCTGTGTGAATGCAAGGAATGAGTCTTTGTCTCAACATTCATCACAAATTACAAAGCAAAAACAGTGAGCCAAAAAAGTTTCCCTCCAGTTGTACAGTATAATACATTGCAGTGAAGTTCACAGTGACATTAAATTCCCACACTAAAGCCACAAAGGAATGTAGCTAGATAAGTCATCATAAATGTATCTGTGTGACCTATGTCATAACCCATTCAGTAGACAGACTACACTGCGGCTAGATTTTATAAATAATCTCAGAACAGCACAAATCATTTTGCTCAAATAAGGCAGCTTGAACGTTTTGGACTTAACAAGACTCAGAGACATGTATCTGCATGGTGCTGAGTCTCATTAGGACCTCATTTACATATCTAAGAAATTGCTCAACAGAGCAGCATACACAACTATTGAGATGAACACCCTGCAAACCCACACTTTTACACACACACACACACACACACACACACACACACACACACACACACACACACACACACACATACACACGCACGCACACATTCATACATCAATATGATGTTTATTTTCTTTCTCGCTCTCTGTATATGTGTATAAATAAATAAATATATATATATATATATATATACATATATATATATATATATATATATATATATATATATATATATATATATATATATATATATACACATATATACACATATATAAATAAATACACATGCAACTGTGTGTTTATGTACTAAATGTAGTTTATCATAATTCCTCTGTACCTGTTTCCATTTATTCCCCAAGTAGTTTCAAGTTCCAAGTATTTAACTCACTTGCATATTCATTTGTTTTTAAAAAATTAGTTTTTCCCTTTTCATGATTTCATAAAAATGTCCTAGTTCTCTTTCAGAATTCTGCTCACTAATGTTGTTTCCTCCTCCTTTATTTTAGCACATCATTCTTAAATATATTTGTTCATCTGTTGTATACAACACTGCCCTCTTTATCAGGTTTTATCTGGGTACCCAAATGACTGAAAAAACGTTGTTAATCCTGTCACAAGGCCTTCTGGTACTATGTATGCCTTGTAGTGCCATCCCGTCACCCCCCGCCCCATAACTACACTAAATATATGCTTTTGTTAAGAGGTAATATATATGCCTTCCATCAGTGAGCTATACCTTTGATTTTTTCCAGATTTCTATTCTTTCTTTCCTTCATTGTTTAATCTCTTTCTTGCTCCAAACTGTATTCCTAATGTTTTTATGTGGCCTTCTGTTTTTCCTGCTCTCCTTCTCCTCCTCCCTCACAGTTCTTATTCAGCCCTAACCCATCTCAGATATTTTCTTTTAAAGCTTATAAAATGTAAGGTATTCACACAGCATCCTTCATACACCCACGGGGACTATGACTGAGTCCTAGTAGTACTTGTGCTTCAGTGACCTGGGTGCAAGTATGATGTGGTGGATGCCGGCCTGTGATAGGCAATTGACTGTGACATCCTCCTTACTTAGGTCTGCTGAGTGGGACATCCGTGTGTCTGACAGTGGAGTCTTGTATAACCAAAATATTGGGTATTGTGGTGGCTTGCCCTGTGGGCTTGGGAGATGAGGCTCTTTGAGCTGTGGCTGTATATATTATTATGAGTGTTGTTTTGGTAGAGTGCTTTTGAGGGTCGCTGAGGATATTTGTTATAGGTGCAATGTCTGGGATGTCTTTGGGATTTAGAAAGATTAAATTTAAGAGCCTCAGAATATGTGGGTCTATGTGTCTGCTGCTTTGTGTGTGTGATGGGTGTAGTGTGTGCATCATTGACAACCTGATTGTTATTATGAGTGCTTGTGAGAGCTTTGCCTGCAGTGACACTGAATAAATACATCTCTCACACATCATATCAGTTTGTTTAATAATTACTTGGTTGTCAGTATTTATTTATTTATTTATTTGATATTTTTTAACCAAGTTAGTCTGACTGGGCAGCCCTTTTTCTGCGGAGGTCCGAGGAGAAAAGCTCCAAGTAGTACAAGTAACAAAAGTAATCAAATGAGGAATAAACAAAAACATTTAGAGTTAACAAATATGACAAAATAGTCAGAGAAAAAAAATCATGCTAGAACATGTGCAGTGACTTAACATTGCCTCAGGACACCCACATCCACCAAGCTGACTGCGGAGATAGTAAGAACGTTCATATCCATGGTTACAGGCTCTTTGTGCATGATCAGAAGGTTGCTGTAAGAGTACAGAGTAAAAACAAAATTATCTAATATTAAACTTGTGGGTTAGTGCTCATCACTGCTCAAACTAATTGCTCTTCATGCAGCTCAGTACTGAGGAAGTTTCAGAGATAGTTTTATAGGTAAAGGCCAATTCTAGGTGCCTGTGTCTATACAGAACACTGCTAAACCCCACTGTGTGACAAGCATTGTAGTACAAATGCTCTGATTTTATAGAGGCAAAGAAAACTGACTAATAGTCCATTGGTCCATAAAAAGATCTCACTTACCAAATTTGAAGCTATGTACTCCCCAGTCAAGACCAGACTAGCTGGTCAAGAGGAGAAGGTCAACACCTGCACCACACCACATGGAACACATAGCCCTTCCACAACACCCACCTTCACAGCTCTCACATAAAAACACAAACCACACACCCACCTTCACGGAGGCTCTCAATAGAAATTTACCCAAACAGCAGAGACCTCCTAGACAGAAATGCACTTGACCACCACAACACAGCACAAACCATAGGACACATAGCTCACCTCCCCAGTGTGACCCTCAACCTAAGCCCCTAAGGCTAAACACGTTGCCCAATACACTAATCATAGGCGACTCAGTAGTGGCACACACAGATGTCCCACTCACTAGGTTGAATAAGGAGAAGGTAACAGTCAACTGTCTATCAGGTACCATAATCCAACACATAACAAATGCACTCAGGTCACTCCACAACAAGTATGACTCTGCCATTGTCCATGTGGGTGTGAATGACCTGAGACACATCTCCCTGGACTACATGAAAAGAGACATGGTGGAACTCTTGGATTATGTGGCCCAGGCAGGTATGGCCCTAGCCCTGAGCAGTATCCTACCATCACCCAGAATTATACCGCAGTACAAAGAAAAAATAATTGACTTCAACAATTGGCTAAGTTTCTGGTGTCATTCTAGGGGGATCCAGTAGCTGTTTGCTTGGGATGACATGATTGACAGACCTCGATGCTTTGCCAGACATGGCCTGCATCTGTCACCCCTGGGTTTCCGGGTACTGGATAAGGTTCTTGCAATGCCTATAGTGCCTTTTTTAGGCGGTGTTCCAAAGACCAAATTACCACCATAACAGCTATAAATAAATGCAATCTGAGGGTCATGCTGTTCAATGCTAATAATCTAAATCTCAAGATTCACTCAAAGCACTCCTCAAAATGGAGAACATCGACATTTGTGCTGTAACACAGACCTGGTTTAAAGTGGCAGAAAGCAGCCCTGTGCTACCAGGCTATAACTCATTCCACACCTTTCGGCCCTGAAACGTGGACCAAAGCTCCAAAGGCAGTGGTGTCTCCATATTCATAAAGCATAAGTATACCTCAGACTAGTAGCCCAGCATAATGCATCTGAGATACTTCAGGTACAACTAACATTGGGTAAGACGACGATCCAGGTCATAGCCTGCTATAGGTCCCCAACCATGTCCCTAGACTCTCACTACATGTTAATAAGGACTCTGGAATCTATCAAGGTCCAACCCAACACTCTCATACTGGGAGACTTCAACTACCCCTCCATCAACTGGGAAAAGTACTCAAGCACCAATACACTCGTCCAACTCTTCCTGATATTCATCACTTCCAATGACCTGGACCAGCTCATTCTGACCCCCCACTAGAGGCAGCAACATCCTTGACCTGGTTATTACTAATATGGGCGACCGTTGCTCTACACCAGTAGTCAATCCCTCCCTGGTTAGATCTGACCATAAACCAATCATCATGGAAATCCACATCTCACCCACACCCCCCACAAAGGTAACCACCTTGAAAAACTTCTCCAAACTGACTTTGGGCCCCTAAAAACAGAGGTGGCTAAATTCACAGCACCTAGGCCAATGGAAAATAGCTGCATGACTGCCAGATCATACACCAATGCACTGTATGAACATGTACAGTACATAAATGTATGGAACGAGCCATACCCAACAGAACCAGGATGCTCTCCTCCTTAAAAAGGAAGCCAATCTGGTAGTCCCCTGCCATTAATAAACTCTACAACAGAAGGAAGAAACTGTTGCAGAAAAAGATGAAGTCCCAAGACTGAAAAAAAAGCCCTTATTAGCCTCAACAAAAAGTTGAGATCCCTCATCAAATCCTCCAAAGCCAGCTATGAAGGCAGAATTGTGGCAGACACTAAAAACAATCACAAAGCCTTCTGTAGTTATATCAAGAACCACCATGGCAATACCCAGATTTGCTCCGAGTTACTGCACAATGATACCTCCTATACTGAGCCAACAGATATTGTCAACATACTGTCTGACAGATTCAGTGCCAACTTTATCCCTCTCTCCCCTCCTAAAGGACCAATCACAATACCTGAAGAATGGCAGGCACCCAGCATTACTGCAGCACAAGTTAAAGCTGCATTGTCCAAGGCCAAGAATACAGTTTCCATGGGACTCAATAATATCCCTGGCTGTGTTCTACATGAACTACAAAGCTAACTGCCACCACATCTGTGTGCACTATTCAGTCACAGCCTCACCCCAAGCTTTGTCCCTACCACATGGCACACTGCTACAGTCATCCCTCTCCATAAAGGGGGAGCGACTGCAGACCCTGGAAATTATTGCCCCATTAGCCTGATGAGTCTGATATGTAAATCTATGAAGCACATCATCATGAACCTGATTAACAAAGATATAGGAAACCTCCAAACTCTATACCCCATGCAATTTGCCTTTGTGAGAGGGAGATCATGCCTGCGCAACCTGATTGACTTCTTTGAGTCAGTCACCAAGGCTGTGGATGAAGGTAAGGCGGTGCATACAACCTACCTCAATCTGGCCAAGGCCTTTGATACCATTCCTCACTCAGGAATTATTGATAAACTCACCAAACTATGCATCAATCCCTATATCACTAGGTGGGTTGCAAATTGGCTCACAGATAGAACACACAGTGTGAAAGTAGCAGACTCCAAGTCAGACTGCCAACCAGTCACGAGTGGAGTCCCACAGGGATCAGTCCTGGGTCCTCTTCTGTTCAGCATCTACTTCTCAGAAGCCCAGGCCAACACAAAGGGACTCTGGCTAACCAAGTTCTCAGACGATTGCAAACTGGGAGCCATTATTAACTCCTCAAGTGATGCAGACATCCTATAGAAAGGCCTCACTGAGACAAATGACTGGTGTTGAAACCATGGCCTTAAGTTTAACACCAAAAAATGTGTTGTTATCCCCTTTGGTAAAAACTCAGTTCCCACTAATTACCACATCGATGGGAGTCCACTGAACACTGAAGGCATTATAAGAGATCTGGGGATGCAGGTTGACAGCAACCTCTCCTTTGACCACCACATTGCCACTGTGGTCAGAAAGTCCTTCTTTGTGGCACATCTCATTACCAAGGGTTTTGCATCCAGGAAGAAAGAGGTCATCATCTCTCTCTACTCTTCCCTCATTATACCAATCATTGAGTATAATGCCCCATTTGGCATGTACCTCACTAGACACCTGCAACAGCTGGAGAGGCCTGAGAAGTACCTGTCGAAGAGGATCCTAGGCATTAAACACATGTCCTACACTCACAGACTCAAAAGACTCCAGCTTTTCTCTGTCTCATATCATATATTAAGAGGCGATTTCTGCTTGACTTACAAAGCCATGTCTGACCCAGCACTGTTAGAAATGCTACATCTAAAGAAATCCCAGTCCCTCCACACCACATGCTCCAGGGACCTCGACCTCATTCCTACAATCAACAGAGCATGCTGGAGAAACAGGTTCCTTACCCAGAGACTGCCCATGCTCTGGAATAGACTTCCTATACATGTCAAGCAGAGCACCTCACTGTCCCTCTTCAAGAGAAAATCTTGATGAGTTGATGGGTAATAGAAAGTTCACCCCGGGGATCACTCCAGAGGCTCTACTTAATAAAGCCACTGGGAACCAACGTCAGGAGGCTTGATGCCAGGGCACTTCTATGGGTTAGGCTTGTAAAGGCTCCAGGGCCATTAGCCTACTACACACCTATGAACCTATGAACCTATAAAGCCTTCCATGATTCCTCGCTCAGACAGGACAGGCTACCTTCTACTACCACTAGAATGCAGTAAAGGCATCTCTCAATCATGCTCCCTAACCCCTTGCTCCCTGGGGTAGTTTCCCCCATTGCTATACCCTAGCTATGCTACTGAATTCAAGAATGAATGTTGGGGGACTTTAAATAAGATTTTAAAATATTAATGCAGGTAGTGAGCAGAAATATGAGTGAAATTAGTATAATGATTATGACAAATACAAAAAAACTTTTTGTGACATTTTTGGCTTCTTACAGCTGACCCTCAGTTGAACCAGTGGCCTATCTTTTGTCAACTGAGTTTACCAGACATGACTTAGCCACCCCCTGCACTAACTCTGACCCATGTTCAAGGTTGGTGAGGAGATAGAAGCTTCCTCGAGCAGCATTATATTGCTGTCAGAGATTGTTCTGCACCTAAGAACCTCCCATTGTGCACACTCACACCATCCCAATGATAGGCAAGTAAAGGGAAATGCTGGCGTAGCATCTGTACCACTACATGTGACTCAGAAACAGTCCTGCCTCCTGTGGGCAACACTCTCTGTGCATCCTTGGCTTCAACTGGGGATCACCTGTGAAGGTGTATCCGAGCAACCCTCCTCCCCCCCCTCAGAATTGGCATGCTCATCAAGCACTACTTGATCTGCGATTCAAACTCAAGTTAGCAGGGACAGAGTCGGGGCTTCTGTTGCTCTACATCACTGGCACAGGCTTATGGCAGATGCAAAAAGTGTTGCAATAATTGTTTCATTGAAGAGGAAAATGGATGTGATAAATTAAAATGAAGGAAAGGAATGTAGTCATAAAAGGGCATACTATAATAAGATTCATTTTCATCAGCTAACATGTGACACCTGTATTTGTGGCTGGTAAGAGGGAGGATTTGAATCTTGGAAGATACAAAAGAAGAAACAAACGATGGAAGAATTAAGGGATGAGTCAGGGATGCTGATCAGGGATGATGATGATTTGAATGAGTATGTTATAAGATATTTGGGAAGAATGCTTAGTGAGAGTGATTGGATTATGAAGTATTGCATGTCAGAGGAATGGATGGTAGGGAAGGTTCTACTAACAGAAACAGAGGAGGTTTTAAGGAAGCAGGGGAAGGTGCCCGGATGGATGGTTTAACTTTCAAATTTGTTTTTTTCAAGTTTTAATAGCTTTTATTAAGGACTAGTTGATGGAAATATCTCAGTGTATTTTAGAGGCAAATGAAAATATTTCATGTGGGAGGTTTTGTTTCTGTGAAGGGTGAAGTATAAAACAGGAAAATGTAGGGAGTTGTATAACATTCTTTCCTTTTGGTGGAATCCATCTCATTTCAAGATGGATCCTGACACCCTAGGCCTGTCTTTAGCTTTTCCTTATTGCCAGCACAGAAATTGCCAATGCAGAAAGTGCTAATGTGGAAGATTGGAACTTGTGTATAATAAAGAAAGGCACAGATAAGGGATTTGCAGTTTCTTAGTAAGCAAAATAACACAAAGGTGTTTAGTTTTAATTGGTCAATGGCTATAGTCTGACAGATAACAAAATGTTTGTTTAGAAGCGTTTTACAGTACAGAAGAATACGGTTCCTTCTGTTTGAGGAGGAAATACCTTTTTTGCTTAGTCTCTCACGCATGTGTGTTATTTACAATAAAGGAGATCGTTCTACTCTACTGAACTGTGTTGCATGAAGTTACTTTATTTGGTACCAGAACATCTCCTTCAAGTACTAGAGGAACTTGTGCAATATACATAACTAGATTCCTCCATGTTTGTTAAACAAGGATCTGAAACCGATTATAAAGCATATGCGGAGTAGGCTGGAGGTAGCTAAGGTGTTCAGTAGGTTTCAGACTCGTGGAGTGAATGGTCACAGTATTTTTTATCCTTTTGAATATGTTAGAAAATATTTTTGACTGCAGAGAAAAGTGCCAGGTAAATGGATATTTTAATGGAGGACTTCAGATTAATTAGAGATACAGAAGACATTTTCATTTTCATTAAGGGTTTTATATATTGGATGGGGAGATTTTTTTCTCTTTTTTGATTAATGGAAGATTTGCTATGTTTTTTCATATCAAGAGGTATTCATTAGAGATATACTTTGTCTACTTTTTGCAGTATATTTGAACAGCTTTATTAGAGTTTTAACAGAGAATGTGATTTCGTATGTGGCAGGAATGGAAGTAACTCAGGCTGTGTACTGGCTGAACACAAAGAGATGTTCATAGCTTCATAGGTTCTTACTAGGCCAATGACCACTAGGGTCTTAGAAGCCTAATCATGCACTCCAAACTATTTTGGTCCCAAGTATCATGGCAATCTATATGGGGGGGTGCAATTAGTAGGGAGGTAACTAGGGTTTTTTTAGTGGGGGGATGCTAACTAGGATAATACTTTTCTTACTGATGTCCTCTGTCCAGGGCAAGACTAGAAATAAATGTATAATTTCCCATCCAATTGTCAAGGTTTCATTTGAATAGAATCAGGACGAACTTTGCTTTTACATGGATGAGGAGCCTATTTCATAGTGCAGGGATGCTTTGATACACATATTTGTCTCTAGAACACATTCTTTTTATGTCACAGGCAAAGTTCAGATCCCTGGATCTGGTGTTTCTGGTGCTGTTTGTTTTGCACATGTGCAACAAATCCATCAGAAGTATGTCTGAGGAAGTCTTATAAGCCAGGTTAAGATCCGCTCACAGCAGCCTGTAGAAAGCTGAATACAGAGGCAAAGCCTTTAGGCGGTCATTGTAAGACAAGGTATTCATGAACTGAATTCTCCTGGTGAGAAAACTTTGTGGGCTTTTCAACTGCTGCACGTGTCTGGTTAGATAAATGCCTAAAGGGGCATTTTATTCAATGATAGGTCTGATAATGGCCAAGTAGAATGGCAATATAACTTCCTTGGACCTGGATGACATACCCTTACCTATAATGTAGTTATGAGAGTAAGAATGATTTTCAGTGCTGTTCCATGTTGGTGAGTACCACAGCCAGTATGTTTGATGTTCTACTTGGAGTCTGTTCCAGGATGTTTGTGTTAACAGAGTCCAGGAAGCATGTTGCTTGTGAGTTTGAGGCAGTGTAAGTTTCCCAGTCTACAGAGGGGTAGTTAAAGTCATCCTTGAGTAGGGTGCTTGGTTGGATGGTAAGCTCCCCTAGTAGGTCTAGGTAAAAGTCATGAGAGTCTAAGGGCATTGATATTGTAGTTAGCCATGATATGGTGAGGAACATTATCTATGATGACTTGCACATGAATGAACTCCATGGTATCATCTTGTTTAACAATCCTAGAGGTAATGTAAATCTGGACACCTCCACATTCGGCCCCAGTCTGTGCCATTTCTGGTCTAAATGTGTAGAAGGCACTGCAGCTTTGCAGTGCTAGAGCACATTCCATGGCTTTAAACCAAGTCTAGGTCACAATACAGATGTCTACATTCTCTAGAGTGAGGAGGACTTGAATGGTGTGGATTTCTTTTTGTTTAGGCTCATAGCATTGAGCAGCAACACCTTTATGTTTTTTGGAGACCTTTTCCCTATGTTGGTAGTTTTGTCTTTTGGCATTGCCTAAAAAGGCTCTAAGGGGATGAATAAAATTATAGCCAATATCTAAAAGCCTGTGGGGGGAAAAGGTGCAACCCAGCTGTGGCAAAGTAATGTGGTCTGTTGATCATGTCCCCCATGCCAGCAGATATTGGATCTCCCTGGAGTGACACCAGAATTTAAGCTAATTATTAAAATCAATCATTTTCTGTTCATAATGTGGCGTCATCCTTGCTGAAGGTAGAAAGTTGCTCACTGCAAAGCACATACCTATCTGTGACACATATTCCAAGAGAGCCATTATATCTGGTACCTGGAGTGCAGTGATTTGAGTGCATGCATGATACTGTGAATCCTGACTCCAGATAGGCAACTATACGTCATCTTCTCCTTGTCTAATCTGGTGAGTGGGGTATCTGTGTGATGCACAATGGATTCCCCAAAGACAAGAGGATTGGGTAAAGTATATGACTGCCTTATGATCTTTGTTCTTTGCAGACCAGTAGTTGCAGGCTTATGTGAAGGGCTTGGTGTTGCTTTTGCTAAGTGTTTTAGTGATTAATGAGGACCAGTGTCACCATCAGTTGGCTTCGGAGGTCTTTGAGATTTGGGAAGGTTTCTTTTAATCACCTTTGCATAAGACAATCTGTGTATCTGGTAAGTGTTGTGTCTAAGGGATGTAGTGTGGGTATTCCTGACAGCCTTGTTTGTATGCAACACTTTTGCCTGCAAGGAAGATGTGTATTTACGTCTCTCGCTTACTGTGTTATTTTCTTTAATGATTAACTGGTTGTCTGAGAACATGAGACAATTGCCCAAATCCACCAAGATAGCCACAGAAATATTTGGAAAATGCATATACATGTTGTCTGGCCATGTAATAGAGTGGGCTGTTTAGGATTAAGGACTGGGCTTTAACATGGGTCCTCTATGGTAGTTTCTGGGGTTAAGGGCAAGATGTTATATTGTGCTAGGATATGGTAGTGCTATTCCATGTGGAAGGTAGTTGCGCTGGACTTAATTAACAAAATGCCATGCCATTAAACAGGTTTCAGATGTTCATAGGCTCATAGGTTGTTACTAGTATAATGACCACTAGGGCCCTTACAAGCCTAGCAATTAATTTCAAGCAAAGGTATTCTGCAAGTTCATTTTTTTTCTCAATACCATGAATTTTCAGTTACAAAGGCAAAATAGCAGCTTGTTACTACAGGCCTAAGCATACCAGTTTGTAATTTCTTGCAATATAGTTGCTATGCTTAATCATACTATTGTTTACATTGTACAGATAAGTGTGAAAGGAGAAAGCAGAAAAGTGGTAGCAGAAGAACAAGCATATGCAGTCGTCAAAATAGTTGTAAAAATGAAACAAGGCATTCAATGAACCCTGGGGGTCCTAGTGCAATTTTTACATTAAGGGGTTGTCAGTGACATTTTCTGACTGGTAATTCTCTCCAGACAGAGAGAGTTCTAATTCAGGTAACAGGACAGTTTGAGCTGTGAGCCTTTAGAACACAAGATGGATGATCCTGGAATTTCTTAATGTAAAACCACAGCAAAAGAAACTCTCAGGTGCTGCTTGAACAAAAACAATAAACAACTACCAAATAACTAAGACCCTGACTAAGGTGCCCTTCTGCAAGGTTATCTGGAAGCAATCAGAACTAGAAAAGCCAACTAGCAAAAAAATACTATTTTTGCTCCAGGACAGCAGTGATCAGAGTATAAAGCAAGTAGAAGGGCAGCAAATCAAGAAAATATTCTTATTTCAGCTTGGATGGCAGTGCATGCTGTTGAAACACGCAAAACACATCGCAGAGTTCTCTGTTAGGAAATCAGTGAGAGTCTTGGCAGTGACCAGTAAATGGGAAAGAAAGGGAGATGCCTAGGATAAACAAAGAAAAGTTCTAAATTTGGTTGTTAGGATGGATGAACATATCTTAGAAGGGATTGAGCTTTAACATGATAATAACAGAACTTGGGTTTTTGCTTTAATTCTGTGTTGGAAAATTAAGTTAGAGTGGTAGGCTAGGTTCCATTTACAGATAGTGAAGAAAGATTTTAACTAAAACCTTTTTAATTCCTAGCTCTTTTTTTCTGGCAAATATTATTTTATATTCAAGATATTTGAAACTAAAGTTACTGAAGATTTTGAGTATTATGGGGTAAGTATAGTATAAAATTCACTGAATTAATATGGGTTGGTTATGGCAAAACAGTGGTGTTTTTCTAATTTTCTTAGTAAATCAGTTAGCAAGCTCGTAGATGCGCTTTAAGGTAGGATACTACCCAATGGCTTGAGACAAGAATATGGGATTATTAGAAAATTCAGATGTTTAAAAGAGTGTGGGTGACAGTGAAGGTTGGATAAAGGTAAATTAGGTGTAGAACGTAAAAGTGGGGAAATGATAGAGGATGGTAGGAATAATCTTTATGAGAGAGTGAAGGAGCTTTTTGTTTTAGTAAACTTAAATTAGAAATCTGCGGTAGCAAAGAATAAGTATGAAAGAAATGACAGATGAGGTGCATTGTACTTTTTATATGTGGAATGTGAACTGAATGTTTGCTCTTGAAAGGATTCCAGTAAAGGTGATACTCAAACACAAACATTGGAATGGAAGGTACTATTAATAGGAATGAATGTTTATATCAGAGTCTACTTATTAAAGATTATTAGACCCTTATTGTTGTTAGAATGGAAATGAACTGGTTGAACCATGGAACCTGCAGATTGTAGTACATATGATATAGAAAACCCTATTTATTTATTTATGTAATCAAAAAGTTATTTGTAAGTTAGCTTTTCAAACATTTTTTTTTACGGGACATGCATTTGTTACCAGTCTCTAATCTTTGCATTCTTTACGACTGGGTTTCTTACAGAGGTATATGATGAATGTATGATTAAAGTATGTGGGAAAAATCATGGAGGGAAAGATAGAAGGTATGTGCAAATCACTTACTTATGAGGAGTGTTGATATTATATTAGAAATGAGGGGTACAATTTAGAGATTTTACGGCTGGCTTTTTCTGGACACCATTCCTTAATTTCCTATTTAACTGAAGAAAGATTTATATGTTTCTTTCTTATCAAGCAACTTTATGCTCGTTGTCCATTTTACATTTTCAAATAGTGCTCTTACATTTCCTGCTGGCATGTTTCAGTGCTATCTTGAAGTAGAGGGATGGGGATTTCTTAAAACTTTTCAGTATTTCCCTTCTTTTTTATATGGTTTATTGATGTGGTAGCTCCATCAGAGGAGTTTAGTCGACAATTTACCCTTATGTTTAGGCAGCATGGATGCTGACTTTTCTATGCAGCTCTTACAATGCTTGTAAAATTCAAAGGTGAATGTGGAAACCCTATCGGCTGGATCAATTTGTTTGGGAATGCTGATAATTTTGCATAGTTCTTCTACACGCTGATGTAGGTTTGCCATGGAAAAGTTCCCATAGATGGTCTCATTTGATGTTTGGGTGGTACAGCTAGGCCTAACATAGAAAATGACTAATTTGAGGTCAGATTTAACCAAGGATGTGGAGATATAAAGTGGGATAAAGGCAAGAGCTAGTATGATAAGGAACAGCTCAAAGTTATTAGAGCCCCTTGCGAATAATTTTACAATTGGCTTCAGTGCATTGGCATTAACAAACTCTAGGAAATGTTAATTGTATTGATTTTTAGAAGTCTAAATGTGCCAATCAATGCTTAAGTAATTGAAGCCCCTAGCAAGAAGGTATTTGATTTGATAGTTAACCCCTTAATGGTGCTAAAGTAATTTCCATGATTTGTGGGATATTGCTGGGGGATCTGTAGTTAGCAATGAAGAAATAAACCAGTATAATTCCAGTGGTTCTTTCATTTTAAATCATTACAATTTCACTGCCACTTTGAAGTGTTGTATGAGCGATGGACTTGTGTGAGATTAGGATAGGGAATTCCATCCCTTATTACCAGTCACAACATATGTAATGCAGGCTGTTCTTTCCTTACATTCATCTCCTGCTTTTTAAAACATCCCAGGATGCCACTGAACATATGCACAAGTAGTTACAAAACATGGAAAAGTCTTATTTATAAAGCAGGGTTGGTTTAATTTCTCCAAGTCTTTTGGTTTCTACTACCATGACAGGAATGGACCCAATTCCTATGTCAAGCTATGATTACAGCATATGAAATTAGTATTGTTTCAATAGACAGCCATGTGAGTCTGGTAGCCTGGGAGAGACCCAGACAGACCGCACACTTGAAGCTAGGACTGGTGAGATGGTTATGTCAGAGAGGGAGCTATCCTGTAGCAGTGAGACTGAAGGTGAGCCACAGCTGCCCGTGGGTACTGATGTTCCCCTGGACAGAGTGACTGCAACGGCAGAGGTGAGAAGTAGTACCCAGGCTGACAGTGAGGCACCACTGTCAGAGGAAACCAGACTTCCTCTGGTAGGGGAGCTGGGAAAGGTTACAAAGAGAGAGTGTTGAGACAGGCTCAGCTCTCAGACCCTACATTACAGGGCTTGAGGGACGTAGCCAGAGAGGTGCCTGATTCTCAAGGAAAAGTGGAATCTTACTAGATAGAGAGTGGACCACTGAGGGAGGGCTAGAGGGTGAGAGAATACAGCAGTTGGTAGTGCCCAGAGCCTATCATCTTGCACTTCTATCCATAGCACATGACATTCCCTTTGCAGGTCATATGGGCATAAAGCAAACAAAGAGCTGTATTATGCAGAACATTTATTGGCCTGGGATTTCCAAAGATGTAACAGGGTACTGCAGGACCTATGAACAGGGCAAAAAGGTAGGCAAGGCAGGAGACAAGGTCAAAGCTCCTTTGATGCCTTTGCCTGTGATTTAGGAGCCATTTCAGAGGGTAGCTACAGATATTGTGGGGCCTCTGAGTACCCCAAGTTCCACAGGGAAGAAGTATATCCTACTGGTAGTAGATTATGCTACCAGATACCCTGAGGCGGTGGATCTATCCTCCATTAAGGGAGAAAAGGTAGCATTTTGAGCAGGGTAGGTTACCCAAAAGAAATACTGACTGATAGAGGTGCCAATTTCACATCAGACCTGCTGGCTTGTTTGTGGGAGTGCTGTGGGATGAAGCACCTAAAGACCACCTTCTACCATCCCCAGGCTAATGGCCTGGTGGACAGCTTAAACTGTACACTAAAGACCATGCTATGGGCATTTGCAGACCAGTTCAAGAGGAATGGGACAAATATTTGCCCCATCTGTTGTTTGCTTACAGAGAGGTACCCCAGGAATTCACAGGTTTTTCACCCTTTGAGTTGTTGTATGGGCATAAAGTGAGGAGCTCTCTAGATTTGATTCATGATGAGTGGGAGGGTGACTGTGAATCCCACAAGGACTCTGTTGTGGCATATGTCCTAAACCTCAGAACAAGGTTCAGGAAACTCATGGGCTTGGCCCAGGAGAACCTGGCAGTAGCCCAACAGCAGAAAAAGGTCTGGTATGACAGGAATGCTTGAGCTAGAGAGTATGCTGTGGGGCAGCAGGTTATGGTTTTCATTCCTGCCAGACACAACAAGCTGCAGGCAGCTTGTGAAGAACTCATCAAAGTGGTAAGGAAGGTCAGTGATGTTAACTATATGGTGAAATTGCTAGGCAGGAGGCAGGACACAAATTGTACCAAGTTAACACCATGAAACCGTAACTTGATAGAGAGGCCCTTGTGCTAAGTATATGCAGTAGAAGGTAGGAGGAGTCTGAGGGGATCTATGGCTACAAGGAGCCAGCCAGCAAAATCCCAAATTACTATAGTGGAGCCTAGGGTTGCAGGCATATGTTATGACAGTGCAACACTGTACTGGGGTCAGCAATGCCAAGGCAGCTGAAATCTCATGACAGGGAATGGGGTAATGTATTCCCAGCTAGGCTCATCCCTCTCAAGCAACATTTCTCAAGGGTCACTTGAAAAACTAGCTTGAGTCTTCGAGGGGGGGTGGGGTGATAATGGGAGATAGTGCCAGCACAATTATCTGGAGTGTTGTAAATAATTATATGTCATTTGTGAATATCAACATGATCTATATAAGATATTTGTGTTACAAATGTATAAGAACTGTATGTCATATAAGATGTTTTTTACAGCTATGTGTGCTGAAAAGATATATTATAAAGTGCTTGTGCTTAAAATGTAACCACAGCATGCCCTACTGGAATCGAACAGAAATGTACATCCACTATTGTAATAAATGCATATATTTTAACAGTGGAAACTGGAACACAGCAGGTTAATGTCAGTCCAGCAAAACTTAAGAAAAATAGCTGAAATTGTATTACTTTATGGCAGCAAATAGATACAATGTCTGTGTTGTGAAGTTTTTTGTATTGTCTTAGAACTGTTTTATTATTTTATGACTTCCAGCATTTGCCAAAGATCCAAGGATAAGCCCTTGTCTATGTATTTTTACAGGTAGATGCTAAATGCTACCAGCTGCCATCAATGGTTGTTTTGGGCCTGGAGACTAGAAATCAGATGACAAGTAATGTCATTCTGTAAACTAGCCCAGCAGTAATATTTGAGATATTAATTTGAGAGGTCTCTGAGAGAGATGGGCCTATATTACATAGACAAACACTTAAATGTTTGAATCTCTAAAGGTCGACCTTTAGAGATCGAACAGTTAAGTGTTTGAAAATGTAATAAAACAAAATTTAAAAAAAAGTAAAATTAAAGGGTTTTAACAGAGGGGCAAGCCCCCCTGCACCCCCCACATAGGGGGCTGTGCCCCCCCACACACACACACCCCGCTACTTAAATATACCAACTCCGAGATTGCACTTCAGTGCACTACAGTGTGAAAACGGGAAATTTCCCATTCCCTATACTGTAGTGCAATCTTGGAGTTGGTATATTTAAGTAGGGGGGTGTGAGGGGTGCAGCTTACACCCTTTAATTTTTTTTTTTTTTACTGCTGTTTTTTTTTTTTAATTTTTAAAAATATTCGAACACTTACCTGTTCGATCTCTAAAGGTCGATCTTTAGATATTTGAATATTTAAGCGTTCATCTATCTAATATAGACCTGAGAGAGATACAGCAGTCTGTATTTTGTCTTTGACCTGACAACAACTAAAGCAGATCCATTCACTACACCTGCCTTGCTCTGTAAGTAAGTTTCTAGGGTATAGTAATTCTCTTAGATATAGTCAGGAATATAGCAAAGCATAGTTTAGATGTTTTTCTTTATTTATTTGAGACTGTCCTGCAATGTTGTTTTAAATATTTCCTGTGATTTTGAACTCTGATGTCACTGTATATATATATATATATATATATATATATATATATATTTAGCATTGTCTTGTTCTTTTATTGTTTAGTATTAAATATATTTAAACCTTTCATTGTTGCTGTTCTTTGTAAGAGATATTTAAGTTCTGAGAGTACTTGCATATTTATTTGGTGACACTGTGGGCCACTCCTAATAACCTTGCTCTTGGTCAAACTACCATTTGTATTAATAGTAACATTACACAGTAAGATTGGACACCCTTTGGTAAGGCCCTTTGGCTGGTGATAGGGATAGCTACCTTATAGTCTGGGCAAAAGGTGACATAGCTAGTAAACCTGTGCCAGCCTTCCCCAGGTGTGTGTGCATGTGTGTGTGTGTGTGTGAGTGTGTGTGTGTGTGTGTGTGTGTGTGTGTGTGTGTGTGTGTGTGTGTGTGTGTGTGTGTGTGTGTGTGTGTGTGTGTGTGTGTGTGTGTGTGTGTGTGTGTGTGTGTGTATAAATCAAACCTCAAAGAGTGTCTGTGTTAGCTACTTAGACAAGGACACGAAGCACTGGTTGGACAGAGAGGGTGCTGGAGGTCTTGGCTTGGCCACTCACCTGATATCTCAACTCTATAGCTGTGCCAGTGGGGAGTCTTACTAGGGATCTGGAGAAAGAGGGAGAATCCAGCCCCAGACTGACTGTGGTCTCCGTGTGTTCTTAAGGGAAATTGCACTTGATGCAGAGAGCTACATCTGGTAATACTGTGTGTGTACCATGTCATCCTCCCAATGTATATTTCCCCACTGTTGCCAGTGGTGAGGATTGAGGATCCTTGATTACTAGTCCAGTGGTGAGACATCACAGTTTCATAGGAGAATACTGGGCTAACAGCTTAAGGCCCCTTACAAGCCTAGCCGATATAACATGATTTTACCCAAATATGGCCTCTAGGGGCAAGATGATGGCATGGATTTGTGCCTTGATGTTAGCCAAAAGTGCTTATTCCAGCACCCTCAATGTGCCCAGAATTGAGTTCTTCTGCAATTCATATGGTGTTACATAGCTGGCTGTATAGCAAAACCAATTTAACGCAAAGGGCTACAATAAATATGGATTTGACTAACACTTTCTCCAATAGCATGCTTTGTAATTCTGATTAAGTCACTTAACAAGATGAAAGCCCTCCCAAAGCAGGCATGTTAAACTAGTTATCTTAATCCACTTAGCAATGGCGAAAATGAATTCATAACAAATCTGAACCTGATAGAAAATCATACTTTATTGTATATATCATATATATCATATATCATATATTACTGTACATGCTCAGTAGTGAATTTCCATAGTGGGCATCCTTCTGTCAACATGGCTGTGTAATGTTATCCTTGACCAAGGTATTTTTGTCATCACTTGAAAAAGGGTGCAGATTTTGCAACACAAACATAAAGGCTATAAGACAGTTACTGCTAAGATAGAAGTGTTTGTGTGCATGTGCGGATGTGTGTGTGTGTGTGTGTGTGTGTGTGTGTGTGTGTGTGTGTGTGTGTGTGTGTGTGTGTGTGTGTGTGTGTGTGTGTGTGTGTGTGTGTGTTTCGTGTGTTGCATGTCTGTGTACGTGTGTGTGTGTGTGTGTGTGTGTGTGTGTGTGTGTGTGTGTGTGTGTGTGTGTGTGTGTGTGTGTGTGTGTGTGTGTGTGTGTGTGTGTCTGAGACAGACAAAGAGAGAGAGAGGAAGACAGAGACAAGTGTAACATACCTTGCAGTTAGATACCGCAATGCCATTTATAGTTAGGTAACCCTGTTCAGTTTTCACATCAGGTACTCAAAAGCAGGAACTACTGTTAGTCATCTCAACCCAGTAAAGCACTTTTCTCACAAATCAGTTTTATTTACACTGCAACTGATCCTTGCTGATTCATGGCAGCTGTGTTATACTGTAATTGATATTCAAAATACACTACCGTGTAAGAGATAACTTGATGAAGCAACTCCAAATACTTTGTGAGTACACAAAGCAGCTCTTAACTTCTACTGCCGAATAGACTTTTTTTTGGGAGCAGAATTAAACCACTTAATTCCAGTAACATTTTAAGTAAAGTTATGCATATTCTTTGCATATGACATTCTATATTGCTGATTTATTAAAAAAAAAAAAAATATATATATATATATATATATATATATATATATATATATATATATATATATGTGTATATATATATATATATATATATATATATATATATATATATTTTAAGTAAAGTTATGCATATTCAGTTTTGACATCGGGTACTCGAAAGCAGGAACTACTGCTAGTCATCTCAACCCAGTAAAGCACTTTTCTTACAAATCAGTTTTATTTACACTGCAACTGATCCTTGCTGATTCATGGCAGCTGTGTTATACTGTAATTGATATTCAAAATCCACTACCATGTAAGAGATAACTTGATGAAGCAACTCCAAATACTTTGTGAGTACACATGCAGACTCCGCACAGAAGACACCCCTGTCGAGAATCGAACCAGAGAACCTCACTTTCTCAATATATATATATATATATATATATATATATATATATATATATATATATATATATATAAAGAGAGAGAGAGTTAGATACAGTGGATATAAAAAGTTTATACACACCTGTTAAAATATCAGGTTTTTCTCATATAAAAAATGAGACCACAATAAATCATTTCAAAACTTTTCCCACCTTTAATGTGACCTATAACCTGTGCAATTTAGTTGAAAGACAAACAAATCTGTTAGAGGAAAAAATATAAAAAATAAAAAATATAAAATGAGCTGGTTGCATAAGTGTGCACACCCCTAAACTATACTTTGTTGAAGCACATTAGGTTATAGGTCACATTAGGTTATAGGTCACATTAAAGGTTGGAAAAGTTTTGAAATGATTTATTGTGGTTTCATTTTTCATATCACAAAAACTAGGCATTTTAACAGGAGTATGTATACTTTTCATATCCACTGTAGATATAGATATAGCTAGATATGCATACATCCATATATTCTGCTGCAGAGAACCCCTCTCTCTAACTCTCTCTTTCTCTCTCTCTCTCTCTCTATATATATATATATATATATATGTACAGTTAGATATAGATATGGATAGATATGCATACATCCATATATTCTGCTGCAGATACCTCAGAAAATGTCACTGAAATTGTTATATTTTCTAGTTCCCCATATACCTTAATATTTAACTCTGTTTATATCCTTATCTGTTCTAGTAGACACGTTGATATTTTACCAGTTCCTTGAGACATGTAAACTCATTTAATCTATAAATATCTTATTTTCTGTTATTAAGAAGTTAATGTAATCTCAAGGCTTGGCCTGATAGCCCAGAGGCTAAGGCACAGGACTGACAACAGGTAGACCTGCATTCAAAACCTGGCTGGGACAGAACTGGGCAGCAGCAGTATCTATGCAGGAAAAAGGTCTGGCAATCTGCTTCTGTAATACGTGATGAAAACCCCATGGGGTGTCACCATGAATCAATTTCAACTCAAGGGCAATTGCTTCCTTGCTTGTAATCTTAAGACAAGACAATACTTTTTTATCCACTTAATTTCTATTACACATTTTCACTGTATAAATATAAAATTAAACTTGATACCATGAAGAAACAAAAGTACTTGCACAACTCGAAGAAGCTCATATAAAAAATGGTAAAATATAGTGCGCAAGTGCTACCCAGGCAGTCTCATAAAGTGCAGTTCCACCAAGTACAAGTTACACAGTATTCCGTAGATGAATTCCTCGTCTCTTCAGACCAGAAAGCAAAGTTTTCAAACCAGAAAATAAACTTTTACAAAGTACATTGATATCCAAATAATAAATCCTTCCAAATAAAAACGAAAAAACTGTCGACCACAGTTTATTGTATAAAATAAGAGGCAGGTGAGCGCTTTCGCTTTTCAGCTTTTTCAAACCATAAAATACTACTGAAAAATCCATGATTTATATACCCTTATCTGCAAACAATTAATCAATTAACATAGATTGAAATTAAAATAAATTTCTTAAAAAGACAAGCTCATTCATACATAAAAATGAACATCCTAGAAATATTTAAATAAACTAAATTAAAAATATGCATAAAAATGGACATTCTAGGAATATTTAAATAAACACACTTCTACAACAAACATCTGATATATAAAAAACAATATGCACTTTGAAACATGTGTGGTAGAAGCTTTTCAGACAAAAATAACTTGATTATATGCATAAACCCTTTATATATAGCCCTGAACATGATAAAAGAAGGTTTAAATATTGACAAGATAGATTTTGATTTTATATATATTTTTATATATTTATATACATATTTATTTATTTATGGAAGCCTTTTATCATGTTCAGGGCTATATATAAAGGGTTGTCTATAATCATAATCGTTTGTCTTGTCTGCTTCTACCTCACCACATTCAATTCAAATATTATTTATGTTTCAGATGTTTGTTGTAGAAAAGCTTTTACTTTAGTAAGCATGTGGCCTTTTGTAGTATAACTCTCAGTTCCATTTGCTTATATTAACACAATCATTACACACACTTTTTGTTGAATCATTACACACACAAATAAATCATTTCAGTGGAAGGAACAGCAGGGCAGGAAAATCATTAAACTTCCAACATGTAGAAAAGCTGTATTCCAATAATGGCATTCATTTTAATATTATTTAACCTACTGAAGATGAAACCTGCAGAGCAATAAGTTATGAGTTAAAGTCTATTTCATTAAGCTTTTCTGCCATACCTCTCAACTGCCCAGATTTTTACAGACTATGCAGATTTTTGCCTCATTTTTTTTGGTGTGTGCCTCATGCAACTTGTGGTTTTCTGGTGAATTGTTGAGAATTGAGGTCACTAAATAATGGTTTACATTTGGATTTCAGACTTCATATATTTCAGAAAATGCATGGTAACACAAAAACTTTTCAAGTGTATGACCAATACTTTAAATCTGTCCCTATTTTTGGGTCTTTGCCCCTTCATTGTTTTGAGTGTTGTCCAGATTTCTTATGCTTAAGAGGTTGCGAGGTATGTTCTGCACTCTAAATAATTACTTGGAAACCTGCATTTACTTTTTCATTTGACAGTGCTGTCTACATCAGCCAGTTATTTAAATCATCTTTCTGCAGTTTCAATGTGCCCTTTTTTCAATGGCTTCAAAAGTGGCTGTTGCTTTTCATGGTAAATCTATATAATTCTAATGAGGCTTAGCAATCAGGCTGACTGCAGATGTTTTGTTTGTTTTCTCATTGTCCATTATTTATACATGGACACAGATAAAGGGGTATAATAAAAATGTTTGTCAGAGGTGGATTACAGATATTTTATCACAGTTCAGCCTACAGTATCAACCCTTTATCACCTTTCTTCCCACCTGTCAGGTATTTATCTCAACTCTACCTGCATCATTGTGACTCATTCAAAAACAGAAAAAAATAGTGGAACTTCACAGAAAGCACTTGTAAAAATAAATGAACAAACTACATAAAATTAAACCACGGGCTTATAAAAATCATAGCAGAATGTCATGAAAAGGGGCATTTTCTTATTTTGGAGTAGGGGGGTTTTATATGCTCAACCTCACTGAATTAGTGATGAGGGATATTTCTGTGGTCTATATTACGATTTTGAGATGCCATGACATTGAACACCTCATCATCGACATCTATTCAGCTAAAAGCACTTCTGAGATTCGTTGAATATTTAAAGGGCAAAAGAATACTTGCCCTGTAACCCACTGGAACTAAATCTACCTAAACCCAACCCACCCATGTTGGTGGGAGCTGTAGCCCTCACACCCCCCAACTAAAGATACCAACTCTGAGATCGCACTACAGTGGAGAAAGGGGCAAAATTGTTTAGTTGGCCAACTACATCTTTGCCTTGTAAGTATTCAGCAAATCGCAGAAGTGCTTTTAACTGAATACATGTTGACGTTGAGGTGTTCGATGTTACGGCATTTCAACACCGTAATATAAACCCTGTTTCTGTAGGGTTAGCTCAGTTCTTTAATAAATTAGCTGCCCATAAGTAGTTCTAACTGTATGAAGAAAATCAATAAAATTAGGAAGAGCAAAAGTAAAAGGGAGGACAGAAATCAGTCATTGAGTTATGAATAAATGACAAGTCACTCAAGTCACAAGCAAATACAATCTTACATTAATTAAATGGAAAAATAGAAATAATACATGAAAAATAAACAACTGCAATTGCATGCAGCCATTAAGAAAATGGCCTTACTGGCAAATCACATCTAAAACAAAAATATTGCTGCCAATCAAATTAAACTGTCTACAACATATCAAAGTTTAAGCATATGAGTAACATATTTGACCACAAAATTGTTAATATTTATAAAAAGACTAAAAATGTAACTGGGTCTACTACTGCAGCTGCTCACATGCTTGTAGCTTCTGATACACTTGCTCGCTGAAAAAGCAAAAAGCAAGTGCTCTAACTCCCACTAGCTGGATCACCCTTAACTGCATAGAAAAACCCTATAACCCTACCAGAGCCGTAACTCTAACTATAAATCTTCCACCAATTTCCCAACCTGAGTCCATGCAAAAACTCCCCTTCCACACCCTAATCCTAAAATCCCCCTCCCACTAACTAACTCTAAAATCATGCTTCCACTCCATAACCCTAAAATCGCCATCCCCCACAGATGCCACAGTTAACTTTGCTCAAACTCAAATAATGTTTTCAGGTAAAGTGTGGCAGATGTTTGCCCAAATTCACGTTCAAGTTTGACCTCAAGCTCAATCCCTGGCTTCAGGATAATGGTTTTCATGCACTTGGCAATCGAGCACTTTCAGCAGACCTAACTTAACTCGCACATAGAACAGAAATATGACCACAATTCAGACCAGTCATAAAATTATTTCCCTTTGCGAATGCAAGGAATGATTCATCGTCTCACCATTCATCACTAATTACAAAGCAATATATATA